>NW_027526385.1:79147054-79389054 GCF_048455015.1 Haemaphysalis longicornis | reverse complement strand
TCCGTTTCGCGGATGTTGTTTGCGAAGACACATTCGCAGATCACGTCGGGAGAACTCGATCAACGAATTGTGAGCAATTCCAACCCGTAGAAAGTTCACGTGAACGAACCGGATACCGACAGTAATATAAGCGTAGGTGAGGATTTAAAGCATTAAGAGTCAGGTAGCCTCGAACCGCGATGCAAATAATTCGTGACATCATGGCGGGAGTTTCTTAAGCGGTCCTGAAGAGCGCCTAGGGTTTTCAGGCAAAACGAGCACAGAAACTTTATAGAAGGAATGGCGGAGCGACCGAACGTCAGAGAAGGGAGATGTATAAAGCGGTCGTAAAGGCTACAGGAGCTCTATAATTTTGAGTACTTAAAGCTTATTAGGAGTATATGAAATATGCAGCCAGTTATATATTTCCTCTTGGCTTGGAACCAGTTTGGCTTGGAACATATCTTTCTTTTTGGCTTCGCTTCCTCGAACGAACTGATAGCACTCGCCAGAAGTATATCCCTTTCGAGTTAGTGAAAACCAATTTGCAAGGGTAAACAAAGGGATAGCTACCAGGAAGAAAGTCACCGACCAATGGTCGGCCGGAGGTCGCAAGCTGCCGGCTACGCTTCACAAAGCAGCGACTGCCCGTCGGCACCGGCTGGAACAGTTCAATCGGTTTCGCGTTTCCGCAGGTAAACAGCCACCCCATTTGTCTACGGGCCGCTGCTTTTCAACATCTGCCGCGAAGCCCTCAATCAGGACTGCCCCCGATGGAGGTCAAAAACAGCCAGCACGCGTACCGCGTTTCTCGCTGTTGAAAGACCGCTCGGTCAACAAACTCCTCCGGATACATCTAGCAAGCACCCGCAAAAGCGTAGAGCGCCGCCGAACACGAGCCGCTCTCCAGTGAGCGCAGCCCTTGTTGCTTCCAGACAGCTCCAAAGGGGAGCAAACAACGAAGCCGCATCCGCTATCCATCCATCCATCCATACATCCACCACGCGCGCGTGTGCGCGAGTGCGTCAGAGACCGACAACGCGGCGACCCCCACGTCGGAGGAAATACGGCGGTCGCATGGCAGTCGCGGACGGCTGCCTCCCCCAGGCCTGTTTCTGAACCCCACCCCGCCCCTCCGCGACCCTTGTACGCGGGGGTCAGGCCGAGGTCACCGGAAGGTCAATGCAGACGCGGGGAGAGCGGAAGTTAACCGAACACAAACAGACCTGCGCCGGTTTAGAAACCCCACCTAACAGCTCCCCCCCTCAGCCAGGCCCCTAACCTATGTACCTTTGGAAGGCTCCGGAAGCGCCACCCTTCCCTTTCCCCCTCCCCCTTCTTCCTGCCGGGCTGTGCCTTGGTCCCAAAGGAAACCGCGGACACAACTCTTAAAACATAATCGAAGGAACACCAAGGCGGAGAAGAGTAAAGACAGAAGCGAACGTACCGAAAAGTAATCACAAAATGGGCGCCGGACAGCGTGACCGCTACGTACAGTTACGAACGCAGTTTTTTTTTTTTTTTTCAGACGACAAGACAACAGAAGGGCGACGAACAGTTGGAGAACGGCTCGCGTGTGTCGTCTGCGATACTTATGATTGCAGGCGATGCGAACCGGATGCCTCTCACCGCGGGCCAAAGCCGAAGCCACGAGTGCAGCAGGCTCTGAGGTAAACCGACAGAAGGAAGGAATACGGAGATACCTAAAACGACAAGAAAAAAAAAAAAGGGGGGGGGGGGGAGGGGGGAGCGAAAAGTAACGGGTGCCGCAGACAGGAGTCGGCACGCAAGGTGAAGATGAAAGCAAAGCGAGTCACCGCGACAGTAAACGGCTGAGCAGGCCCGCAACGCCGAACGGACGGCCCACGCGTCGTCTGCGAGCGATCTTCTGCTTCCTCCCCGGTAGCAGACGACGCGTGGCGCAGGCGAGCCGGATGTCCCCCAGCTCGGATTCCGTCCGTTTCGAAAGATCGCCAAAAAGAAAAAAATACAAGTAAAGCCGACTTTTTCCTGTGTTCGGGGCGTTCCGTAGGGAGCGTATACTTCATGTGTTCCACGCAATGAGCACGCCAGGGGAAGCAGAGGCGGCAACAGCCGTTCGGTCAGTCGTACGGCGACCAAGAGGAACTCACGGGGCTACGTCTGCAGTTCCTGCGACGACGCCGGTCCCACTTCCGGTTTGCGTAAATATGTCGCTTTTCCTCTGCCCTCCCCCTCCGTGGCGTCCCTCACAAGCCCCCCAACACACCGCTTCCCGAAAACGACTCGAAAGCGGGGCCCACGATTCCGTATCTTTGTTTCTGCCCCGTCTGACAGCGTGGCGAATGTGTGCGTGTGCACGTGTGACTCGGCGTAGTCGCTGCATAAATAGGGTCCCACTCTAACCAAAGACGGCGGCTGAGATGTTTTGGAGCGATTTCGCTTGCAGACGGCTCTACCGTCGAATCGCAAAACAATGAGACGGGACACGCAACAGGAAGAAACAAAAGCAGTACATATCAACAGAAACATCGAAGACGATGCGTCATGGGTGGCGGCGCACGTATAGGCGATGAAACGACAGTGTTTCAGTTACTATCTCGGAGTCCGGGAAGCAGAACGCAAAGAAGTTACTGAACGAAGCGTCTCGCACTTTTCTTTGCCGTAGGAAAGTAAGTCATTCCATCCTAGGATACGCTGACAAAAAAGAAAACCTACGTGTAATAAAATATTACCTCGGGAGGTGCTATCTTACGACGACAGATGGTAATTGATGATAAATCTAGAAGCCGCGCCAGCCGTTCTTCTTTACATTCAGTGAGGGAAGATTTGATTGATTGATTGTAGGGTTTAACGCGCCGACGCAACGCAGACGATGAGATTGATTGATTGATTGTAGGGTTTAACGCGCCGACGCGACGCAGGCGATGAGGCGCGCCGTAGTGGAGGGCTCCGGATTAATTTTGACCACCTGGGGATCTTTAACGTGCGCCGAAATCTCGTACACACGGGCGTTTTTGCTTTTCGCCTCCATCAGAAAAGCGGCCGCCGCGGCCGGGAATCGAACCCGCGACCTCGTGCTAGTGAGCGAAGATCGGTCGTCGTTATTATCGTTATTAGTATCATCATTGGCGTTATCATCATCGGCCCAAAATCAGGAAGGTTTGACCGAAAAGCACGCTGGTGGGCTTCAGTTTCTTTCTTTCTTCCTTTCTTCTTTCTTTCTTTCTTTCTTCTTCTTTCTTCTTTCTTTCTTTCTTTCTTCCTTTCTTTCTTTCTTTCTTTCTTTCGTTCCTTCTTTATTTCTTTTCTTTTTTTGCGGCAGCCCGAAGAATGCAAGTTTTCCAAATGTCAAACATGTGGGAAAAGAAAGACCTCTTTATCACGGAAATGGAATTTCAGCAGACGACAAAGACGGCAGCCGAGTTCCCACGACAACGAGCCAATCTCCCCAGCCAACGCAGAAAAACGTCAGACCGACGGGCTATTAAGCTAATTAAACAAAAGAGCGCAATCGCTGACACGTAACAAGCGCGCATCAGGGTATTAATCCGAAGCGGATTCGCGAAGAGCAGACCGGTCCGAAGGAAGAAATCAGGAAAGGAAAGAAAAAAGGAACACGAAGCATCCGCTGAAATTGCAGTCGTGCGCGGCGGCGCACATCGCGAGGTCCCGTAATAGTTGCCCACGGCCGCCGCCAGGTGGCGGCTTTGCAGTCCGCGGCACGCCAATAGACGCGACCGCTGCGTGCGTACAAGTCAATTACGCGACGGCCCAAGCCGCAATAACCTGTGTAAACAATGGAAGCTGGCACCACCGTTCCTCGTGCCCGTCGATGCGGCTTTATTATTATTATTTTACCGGGCATCTCTCCCTCCCTCTTCCGAGCAGACGAACGTAACCTATCCTCGAAACCAAGCGCTCTGAGCAGCTTAGCAGAGGGCACGGACAGCTGCGCCGGAACAAAGCCAGCCAATCCGCGGCTTTCCTAAAAACAGAGACGTCCCGCAAAAAGCCCGTTGTAAGCGCGAAACAGCCAATCAGCAGCCGCCTTCGGCGATTGGCAGCGAGGAATCGACGAGGCCGTCCGCTACTTCAGACTTTTGCCGCGCACGGCAGGTGCCTGCGGATGCGAGATTTGTCGCGCAATTTCCGATTCGCGGTAATTGTGTGGACAGAAAGATTGTAAATTGTAGCATGCAGCACGACCAATGTGGTAGTAGGCAGATCTATAACGTGATAATATTAACCTATAAACGCGGAAATATTACCCGTAATCACTTTTTGCAAGTCGAATGATGATATTGCTTGTAATATACTACTACTACTACTACTACTACTACTACTACTACTACTACTACTACTACTACTACTACTACTACTACTACCAGTACTACTACTACTACTACTATTACTACTACTACTACTACTGCTACTACTACTACTACTACTACTACTACTACTACTACTACTACTACACTCTTAAAAAAAAGGTCGGAGCATTCACTAATGGAATACTAACAAGTTACTTGTCCCAGTATACACTAGGTACTTAGTAACTGGAGGTAGTAAATGTAGCACCTGTCAAAATTACTAACCGAAGCAGGCAGTAAGCACCACTACCCCCACTAGTAAGGTCCCAGCGATAGCACTTTTCTGAGCTACATGCGTTTACTAACTGGCCATGCACAACCTAGTCATAAGCACGACCTTAATCTAGTGCATATTGCTTCCTACACTCAGTTAATTTACTAACCATGCAGTTGTTAGTGCCAGAGCCTACGTACAAAACCGCGGGGTAGTAAGGTTCGTAATGAGTTAGTAAATACGGCCGTTAACTACCTTTTTACGACCTTTTTTATTAAGAGTGTACTACTACTACTACTACTACTACTACTACTACTACTACTACTACTACTACTACTACTACTGCTAATAATAATAATAATAATAATACAGCCAAAGCTCCGTCGCTCGTATGTTTGCATGTAACTCTCAAATTTCATGGGCAGACCCCCGAGTAGCTCAGCAGCAAGAAGCGTAGTAATCGTCTGCACACACTTTATTGCGACCCAACGAAATTGCTGCTTTTGACGAGAGCCCCCCTCTTCGCCCTATTAGTGGCTCACTCAGTTTTCATAATTCTGAGTACAACTTTCAGCCTCTTATTCTAACTTACCCCCCCCCCCCCCCCCCCCCCACCCTCAACCCTGACTGAACTTCATATCTGCGGAGTACCTAAGACCCATTTTCCGTTCATCCGTATGGCCTGGGTTCGGCTGCTCATTTCTTTGTGTACGACTCCTGCTTCGTCAAGAACTGAGTCGAAATGTATGAAGCGGGCCATTCTCTCAATTGTGTAGCCATCTAGCTTGTGGCCTTGGCATCCCCGGTCACCCGTATTGACGGTCGCGTGGTATTTCGTTTCGCTTTTGACGATTCTCAAACGTCCATATTCCAAAGCTGTCATCCGCTCTTCAAGCTTTGCTTCTGTGCTCTCTTCTGATGTTGTACAGGCGACAGTCTCGTCTTCTTACAGTTCAAACAAAGCGATCGACTCATTCTCTGAGCCCTTTTTTGTTTTGTGGTGACGTTCGAAACCTTGCTAAAATGTAATGGGATCAGCGCTGATCCTTGATGTACTCCTACTGTCACACCAGAGATTTGAGTTTCATCAAGGGGACTTAAATAAACTTCTATAATTGCATTCCAATAGGTATATTGAATAATTATGCAATACTTTTAGAATCATTGTCCTTTCAAAAGCAGCTCAAGCCTCACAAATTCGGACTGATGGATTTTCATTGTACGGTGAAGCTTTCTTCTTTTTGACGAGCATTAAAATGCGGTAATATGAGCTGTAGAATCCTACCTGTACTACTCAGTGAGCCAAAATTTTGGGGTTTGGAAATACACGTGTGCAACTGCATGCTCCAGTTTAGTTTGCCACTGAACGTGTTGTCGAAACGTGCATGTTAAGATATCGCGCAGGTAACGGCAACAATAACATTGCCTCTCAGGAAGGCCTGGCCAGGACTTGAACTCTCTATGATCAGAAACTTCACCCGTTGAAAATTCTCATGAATGAATGAAAACGGTGCCTGACTACATAATAGTCACCCAGCGTATTTTTGTGGTTTCACTCTTAATACAATTATGCGTGAGTGCGTGTTCACTGAAGGGTTAGTGCATGTGTAAGTAGGCATGTAGACCTCAAAGCGCGGGACAAAATAGACTGAAAGTACTAAAACGACTGCTTGAGTGTCGCAGCCAGTTTACAGTGAAGATGGGCAGGCGACGCAGAATGGGATAATTATGAAGGGATGGGGGGTAGGCCGTCAAGAGCAATGTCAACTAGTTTAGCCCTGCAGAAGACACTCGGCGTAGGTAATGGAACATACTGTAATATAGAAGAGATCGTCTGGCGTGCATGCCTAGTTTTAAATGTTAAGACATTTCTATGTGCACTTAACAAGGAAACCCGTCTCTCCACCTGTTACGCTTGATGCGTCAGACGGCGGCCGCATACTAAAATATTATTAATAAAATGCGGCAAAGCCGGCATACCTTGACATCAGACTTCTTATAATGCCCCTGAAAATACTGTCTTTCTAGCAAGGCATTTGTGCATAATAGTGATGCTGACTTTAAGAGTGTGCCGTTGGTAGGGAAACGTGGGGTCTTATAGAGACCATACTATTTTGATACCACACTTCTTATACTAACCTGAAAAAAAATGTCTTCCCAGAATCGGACTTGTGTTCAGTCGTAAAACCGACTCTAAACGGGCTCCGTGTACAGCGCTCAGTGTGCAAGGAGATTTGTAAAGGTACCTAATGTAACGCCCTCGGGCCTTCATATTTTCGTATAAGATACCACACTTTGCTCGCCTTCTCAACAAGGCCTTTCTGTACACGAGTAAAACCAACTTTAGCGAGGCTGGTATGTAGCCTTTCATAGGGTTACCCGCGCTCCTACGAAGGTATTAAAAAAAAAAAAGAAAACCTTCTATGGCCTTCATCACTTAGGTATCAGCCTGCTTATAAGACACTTGACAAAGTCACTCCTCAGCAATGCATTCACGCAGTAGTGAAGTTTTGATAGGGTTTGGTATGTAGCGTTTCATTGGGCTACATAAGGTTTTATTAAAGTATTTATTTAAAAAAACCCTACAGCCTTCATTATTTGGTATCAACCTGCTTATACAACGCATGAAGACTTGCTCTTTAGCAATGCATGTGTGTATTAGTGAAGACGACTTTACAAAAATTTTATGCTGCAGAGCGGCGCAATCATGTATTCGACAATTCCAACATGTGAGTTTCCGAGTTTTTAACGCGGAAGAGTTTTATTCCCGGATACACCAAGATTTCACTGACGTCATATCCGTCACGGAAGTGACGCCTGTACAACGAAGCAAGCGGCCTGCAAAGGGTGCACCCCTGCGCACAGGGTCTTCTTGCGGGGAAGCAACCTTTAGTACTAAAGAGTACGTTATACTTACGGTTGTTCGTATTCGGGTTTTATATTTCAACACCAAAGCGTTTTATGCCGCGATACCCCAAGATTTCACTGACGTCATATCCGTCACGGAAATGACTCCCTTTGCCGAAGCGACCCGCCAGCAGGGCGTCGCTCGCCAAGCACACCCACAAGACAGCCGCCGATCCGCAAATCATGCTCAGCTGCAGATTTCGCTGCACATTTCACTGTCGTGTTTGACCGATTCCTATGACAGAGGAATCAACCACAGTTTTTTTTCCTTTTCTTAGCTTATTTCCGACCATTGCCGCAACAAACACGTGCATTCATGTACCTCTTCTCTATCTTGCTACCTTCTTTCTGTGGGATTCGGCGTCCTTTTGTCTTTTGCCAAGTCACCCGCTTTCTCCGCGCCCCCAGCGGTTCCGGGCCGCTCGCAGCAGCAGCAGCAGCAGCAGCCGACGACCGGGTAACTGACCCTGACAGGCAACAACACCTGCGTCCACGCCACAGGCAGCAGCGAGTGATTCCGGTATTGGCTTGCGTGCCACGGCGGCCCGCTCGCCGAACTCCATCACCGGGAGACGTCCGGTACTCGGAGGAGAAGAGCACGGACAAGCCAGCCGGTGGCGGCGCATGCGTGCCACACTCTCTCGGGCGCGCCGCGGGTGGGTCATTAGCGGACGGCCCCGTTCCCCGAAATCGCCGGGCGATTAGCGGGCCCCTCTTTTTGTGCGGCTCTTCGATGACGCCATTATCGAAGCGCCGATTGTATCGCTTTCTCGTGAGCCAGCTTATTCTTCAAGCGGCTGCGCCGCGGTTGGGCGTTCGAGCGAGCCGCACGAGAAGTAGCGGCTTCGGATTGGCTTCTGTGTACACACGGCGCGGGTTTCGGTGATGTCAATATCTGAGTTCGAATCGCGCCGCCATTTTTCTTGCGCAGAGCGGTGGAAGGGTAAGCTGGACCAGCGGTAATTTGATGGGGCGGCGTGAGTAATGATGGGTGTGTACAGTATAGGTTGTTATCTCAATCTCGTTGTTATTTCGAATGAATGTGTAGAGGTTGCAAATGTGTAGAACAACAACGGCCGTTTATTTATTCATCGGTTAATCATAATTGGCGGACTGAATCCGTGATTTTTATTCAGCGCGCCTCAAGGTATCCCCGGGGTTCAAGCCCATTGTATTGCCTTCTGTACGTACAGTCTTTGTCGAAATTTTGTGGGCCAAGCCGGAAACGGCAAAAAATTGAATGTACAAGCTTACGTCCACAGCGAGGCTGAAACGTTTCATGCAGGAAAGCTAGAGAAAACACCTTTCTTTCTTACTGCCTTCAAGTATTTTTGTCACATTTGAAGGTAAAGCCGATTCTAAGAATTCTTTGTGATCGAGAAGGCTTAGGTTTTTGTGGTCGAGAAGGCTTAGGTTTGGCCCACGAAATTTTGACGAAGGGTGTACATACTGTGTCAACTCTACTAAAAGCAGTTTTGCATTAGCGAGTTTTTGAAAAAAAAAAAATCAAACTACACAGTATCGGAGACGTAAAATGAATATGGGGGTGCAGTGACTCAGTTTTTTGCCATTATTTTACAGCCCGGATGAGTTCGCATGTGATGGCCCCGAAGTTGATGTAACCTCTTTGTCGTCGTTATACGGTACTGTACTGCACTGTACTGTACTGTGCTGTGTGTAGCTTTTGGTGGCCTATCTCATAGTGCTGGGATGCGTTTCCCTGTATTCGTCTGCGCTGTACAACAATTGGTAATAATAGAAAAAGAAATAATAGAAAGAATGAGCCAAAACTGACAAAACTCTGTCACCTGCTAAAGAGCAAGATTACCTTCGCGGGTGGCATTCAGGCCCTACGAAACATCCTTTTTTCAATGCCATTTCTTGCCATTTTTAATATCTTTGAATCTAGTTTGAATATATTGAAATATCTTGGCAATTAATAAAATCACAAACATGTTAGCAATTCCTCATTGAATTTTTAACAATTCACCAAGGAAACAGGCAAGCAGACTCCGGTGACAACTTATCTCAAAACACGCCAGCATGTCGGGAGCCTCGGCGACCACCCCAAACTAAGTACATCTTTCCCCAAACTTATGCTACTGTCACCATTTTTCACTCACTTACGGAGCATTCCTAAAAGCGCGTCATCAATTATTTTTGTTGACAGTCCAAGCACCGTACGACTGTCACCTCTCAAGCAGCATAAACGCAAAGCCGGGATCAGAAATAAAAAGAAGTGAGACTAGACAAACTCCCGGCGGCACACCGCGTCGTCAAATTTTTACAGACTCGTATATCTCGGTCACGTAGCCCGGCCTTCAATCCCCGAGTCAAGTGCTGGCGGGCTTCCCTCCGAGGGAAGAAATGCACTTTAACATCAAATATATCCGCGCCTAACAGGGAACAGTAAGAACAGAAAAAAGAAATGTACTTAATACAAGGAGGGTAGCCATAAGTTAAAAAAAGAAAAGAAAAAAGAAAAACGCTATGCGTTCAAGCGAGTCTCCCCCAGTCGCCCTCCCTGTCCCGAACGGCCAAATAAGAAACAAACCATTGCAGACGACAAAAAAAAAAAAAAAAAAAAAAGGGCATACATTTTCTCAGACGCGCGCCGGCGCAGGTAACAGCAGACGACAACGTTATTATTAGGGCACCCTCTTACCAAGTGTTCTTCGCTAGCTTCTGTTGGAGTTTTGAAGAAAAAGATCGCCTGACCTTCTTAAAAAAAGGTTGAGGCAAAAGGAATACAAAAACATCGGAATGGAGGGGGGGGGGGAGGAAGAAAAAAGTGAGAAAGTAAGCAAGGAAGAAAGCAGAATGGGGGGGATGAGGGCTGAAAAGAAAAGAAAAATCGGCGAGTGGTGGCGAACGCCCCGCACGGGTTCTGCACGCGCCGATGAAAAGCCTTCGAGGAGGCGGGGTAGAAGAGCGGTAGCGCAATGCCATCTGGCGCCCAGGAGGTTCCCGGCGCACCTGGCGGTCGAAAGCGGAACTTCGCGCGAGACGCCTCCCTCCCTTCGAGAATCAGATACGACCCACCGCGCGCACCTCGTCTCGTTTGCGCCTGCCGCCCCGAATCTTGGTCTGCTGGGCTTCTTTTCTTGCTTTCTCAACATTTTTGTTTGTTTTCGGCTCCCCTCTCCCCATCCAAAATGCTTTCTTCACCTCCCCAAGGGAGTTTTCTTTGGAGTTTGGAGAAATCTCGCATCTTTTTCGTCAGTGAGCACTTTCTCCCTAGCACAGGGCCGCATGTGTCGTCTGCTACGGATGTCGTCTGCTACCGCCAGCCGCGTCGTCGCCTGGGCGCATTGTCTGAACAGGAAACGGAAACGCAGAGGGATTCGGAGCTTGCCGAGACCCTATTCTAAACCTCATCGTAAAGTTAGAAAAAAAAAAAAAAGTCGGCGATTTCCTCCAGTTCTGGAGGTGTACAATTTCAAAAAGGTGGAGTGAGTTACGGAATAAAAAAAAAAGAAAAAAGGAAACGTTACTCGCGAGGTTTTCGAAAGAGACGTCCGTCCCTGGCTGCTCTCTTCTAAGAAGACATAAAGTGTGTTTAATTTTAGAATGAGAACAACCCCCTTCTTTTTAACCCGCCCACCTGGGAACAATTACTCCCCGACTTCTTCAGAGCCCCATATATATGTATTTTAAATTTATTAGGGCGCAGCTGCTTCGGGATACGCAAAAGGTAGGGCGAAATGAAACGGGCAGAAGAGTAATAATATCGTTCCCTGTTCCATGTATTAGAAAGAATATCTTGGAATCATTAAAGGCGCGTATCTGTGTAATACATTTCTACCCAAGATTAATCGGGTCAAAATTTTTACCGTGCGTCAGTCATAGTGCTACGGAGAGAAACCAAATACCTTTAATACTTGTTTATCTTGTTAGCAATACGTTTGCCTAACGACACTGAAAGGTGAGGCGTCAACAGCGTACAACAATGAAAACATCAATCTGGAAAGACACAGTGCTACACACATGCAATCCAATGACGGCGTGATACCAGGACGCCGTCGGTGCAATGTCCATCGCGTAGAGATCGCCTCCACTTGCTAATAAGAAGTTATGAAGTCGATACACATAAATACAGGACAACCAAATATGGCTCTTCCAAACTGTTGAAAATACACATCCCGTTTCAGAAACAGTCGATCAAATATCGCAGTCTAAGCTGCTCAAGATCTCCCAACAGGGACGTCGAAAAAAAAAAAAAACGACCAAAACGAAGAAAATAAGCAGAAAACTTTCAACGTCCTAAGCCGCCAAGCGACGTGTTAGACGCAGTGTTCCTCCCAATCCGAAACGTCATAATTCACCGGCCTAGACAAAGCGTGCACCCCCTTAAAACACCAGAAACGTGAACAGGAAAAGAATACGCGGCTATAGGGACCGGGCAGCTGGACGCGTGGCGCCACCACTCGGGGCTCCCCTCGTTAGTGGAATGAGCCGGTGCATTGGACTGTGCAGCCTTCCGTTGTATTTGCGGTGTTTACTTCGGTGCTTTGAATATTTTGGTGGTGTTGTGAGCGGATATGTGCGGTGAAACGAGGTCTAGACAGATGTGTTGGGTTCTTAGATGCACTAACGGCTACGTAAACTTGTCGGTCGCTTCTAAAGTTGGGTATCGGCTGCAATGACATGAGCGCTTTCTGCAGTAATCTACGGTTGGCTCCACCCAATCCGAGCACGGAAAAAACTACTATTATTAGTATCCATTTCTTTTTAAATACACTAGCGGCTACGTAAAGGCATTGGAAGCTTCTGAGGGTGGGAATGGGCTACATTGACATGAGCGCTTTTTCGAGCGCTCTGCGCCTGGCTCCGCGCGATCTGAGTAGGAATAAAACTATTATTATTCATTTCTACCAAATTAAATTATCTTAACCCGTTTCAATGACTACGGTTTCAACGCAAGCAGTAACGGTGGGATACCTGGATACGTGTTCTTTGAAAAAAAAAGGCACTTACATACGAGATCGATTACCGTGCGGCCGTGGAAACGTCGCGCCAGTTTACACAATAACCGTGAGCTTCGTCCCTCCGGTTTTTATGAGTGGCAGCATGGGAGACTGAGAGCCGAAGAAAGACTCGCACGTTTGTAGTGGCCATTTTATCAGGAGCCAAAGTTATTCAACCACCCAACAGCCCAAGCCACAAACCATCCCTCCTCTCTCCCCATTTTACCACATGCGTGGAATAAATGCTGGCACCGATAGTTAAAAAATGTGGCAGTGTCAATGTCGGCCTGTGTTTTTTCATGCTTAGGTATTCTTTGCGGAGTACTTAAACAATCGTGTAATGCCTTGCGAAAAAACCAAAAACGTGTGACTAGCTGCCTCAAGGGTGCATCAGCCCGAGTCCTCCAGCACAGATGCATTTTCGACACACTGGAAGCAGTTAAGATTTGGAGAGGGGTGCATGGAAGTGCAAATTTAAACAGAAAAATCATCCAGCCCTCTGTCTAACGACCACGAAGGTTGAACGCGAAGCCTTCTTCGTGCGAAATAGAATGGGAAAGGGTCAACGTAAAAGACGCTGCGATTAAGACCAAACTGCGTACTGTTCAAATTCAAAGTACAACTAGTCAAAGTTTAAATCCAGAAGGCAACTAAGGAAACCCATTCGAGAAAGCTTTGTGATAAACGATCATCGTCGTTAGACGGAGGAGTGCAAGATTTTTCTAGCGTAGCTAGGTGACAGGCAGCTTGTAAAACTCGACCACGGTATTAGTTATGAAACTGAGGGCAGCTTTTTGGCACCCTCTTGTCTCTCGTCCTGCATCCTCCCACGCAGGAATTTTTTTTAAACCATTAACCAACTACCCATTAACCATAGCAAGTCTTATGAAGCAATGCTTTTCCACGGCACGCATCAACGTTCTATATAGTCATGCGGTATTTATTCTGTCAAAGATTCCCGATGGCTCTAGTAAACGTATTTCTGTGAAATAAAGATGTTTCTGCTGTACTTAATGAAGTTTTTTTTGTTTTGTGGTAAATCTTAGAAGGCACCCCCCCCCCCCTCCCCAAAAATTTGTCTTTCGCCGTTTCATCATAAACTTCTAAAGGCCAGCGCCGCACCATTCTTAGATCGACTGCACACACCGGCTTTGCAGGAGCATTTATCTGCAATATATTCCTCGATACACGAAAGTGCATGCAGGCATGAAAAATTTGCATGAAGGAGCGGACTTGCACTTCCTGATTGACTTTCAGCTTGGGGCATTCAGCGTCGTCTGCTATTTGTAATTACTGAGAATGGGCGTAAATCATACAGATGGCATGCTTCGTAAAGGTCACCTCCACGCTCAAGATTTACCAATCTGAAAAAAGTACTTGTGTTTATGCACGCTTTGCAAACCACACCACAGCAGAACGACAGAAAACCATACACAACTATACGCTGCGCTGACCGCCACCGGCATTCCACTGACGAGCGGTTCGCCACAGGCGGCGCTGTTCGCTGAAGCGATGGTGGTGCCGTACAACGGCCGCCCGGTCCCTATAGAGAGTAAGTAACGGGACGGGACGAGGAGGGTGAAGGGAGGGGGGGGGGGTGCTTTTCTATCTTCCCGTAATAGCGCCCGAGGCGCGACAAGAGCACCAACACAGTCACGGCCCACCTTCCACACCTTTCCTGCAGATGGCGCCACGCGACCGGAAGTGAACGAATCCGCAGACGACAAGACGAGCAGACGAAAAAGCCGGCGCCGCCGCCGCAGAAAGACAGACCGGATGCCCCGGATTTCGCGGCACACAACGCACGAACAGAAACAGCCGCTCGCGAGCTTTGAGCGCATTATACTCCGGGCTGGAGGAGGTACATACGTCACCTTCCGCGACCCCGGCCACGGTGATCCGAAAAAAGAGCTCTCCGTACTACTCCTTTACAAATTCACGCAGGGTGCGGCAAGCATATGGCCTACCTTATCGTCTGTTTCCCGTTTCCACCCCTCCCCCTCCCTTCCCCTCTTCCTTCCCTCTAGACAACGGATGCAGTTCCAAGTTTCGAAACACACGCACACGTTCGAATCCCTTTGTCACGAACGATGGGGAAAGAGATTGGAAACCGTCTTGCTTCTTTTGCTTTCTCTTTGTTTCCTTTTCTTCGAGACGCCTATTGTAGGGGCCTATCCTTTCCTAAATCCCTAAATCACTGTGGCTTGCACGCAACACCTTCCATGTCCCCTCACTCCCCGACCCCTCCCGCCGAAGGAACAGCGTTGAACCCGTTGGACGTTTGAATGAAATTGGCGCGTAGAACGCTATTAAACGCTATAGAACGCATGCGGAGAAGTAGGAGAAGGGAAAAGGCGAATACACAGCTGGGCGTGGTGTTCGTGACCTTCAATGAGAGCCCGCTGTCAAAATCTTGATGCACTTCCGTTTCCTGTCTAACGAGATGTTGCTGTATCTTGTAAAGCAATTCAAGAGAAAATGACAGCGGGAAGATATGGTTATGCCATTTATTTTTTGTATGTTGAGCCCATCGAAGTGATGAATGCTCCTCTGAATGACTGTAAGGCGAAATGCGGAACTCTATGAAGGGAGAAAAAAAATGTGCAGAAACCACAATTATTTCTGAGAAATGGGGGCTGAAGTCCAGTCTTCATCTTGCTGCGAAACCTTGAGGAATAATTATGCGTTGTTGTTGTTACTGTTGTTATCGGTGGTGGAGGTTGTGGAAGACTCTGAGTGCGCGACACCGGATGAAACCGACAGCTCTTTATCGCTGCTATCTTCCCATTATTGTATTGGACAATGCCCCATGCGAGGATCCGTTGGTTGCGTGATACAATGGAAAACCCAAGGTCTCCGCGAACCATTTCGCCTGCTCTTACCATCACGTTTTTTTTTTTTTTTTTCATCTGTGGGGAGTACACCACAGGGCAGCGGCGACAGCTCGAAAACAGCGCACGCTCCCAGATCGTTCACCTGTGGATTGAGCAAAAAACTCGCAGCACGCGCAAGGCGGCCGCAGACAGCGGTAAAAAGGCCGGCCCAATGCCATCTGCCGGTCAGCGGTCGGTCTGTCGGCCAGTGCAGAACTTAATTGGCTCTGTCCGAAAAGAAAGAGTCTCTCCTCCTCCTCGCCGCCAAAGGACTGCCAGGTGGGGGGAGAGAGAGAGAAGAGAAAGTGAGCAAAGAAAACGAAACGAACGACGCAGAGACGCCGTCGAGGGCAGCACGGCGGGAGACCCGGAGAGCACGCGCCACCAGGGCGGTACTGTTGCAACGTCTGTCCCGGCACAAGCTGACCGATGGTTAAGGTGCACCTCGAGTCTCCCCCCTCTATCTCGCTTTCTCTCTCTCTCTAGCTGTGTGTTCCGACTTGACGCCGGCTGCACCCGCAACGCCGGGCCCACATTCCTCGGGCTGCGCCGTTCTCCCTCGGCGGTCCAATATGTGCTCGCTGGCCCCGCCACTTCGGGGAATCGGTTTTCCGCCGCGGCGCCCGCTGCCCAACAAGAGCGGCGAACGAGTATCTCTTTCCCTGTCTGGAGTAGTGGTTAGGCCGAGCTCCGGAAGGACGTCACTGCGGCCGATGGAGACGGCAAGCGAGCGAGAGAGGGAGACAGAAATGTAACGCAGTGACGACTGGACACGTGCATCATCATCATCGCCACCACCACCACCTCCACCATCATCATCATAATCATCGTCGTCGCCATGATCATCCCACCACCATCATCATCACCATAATCATAATCATCATCGGTATCGTCGTCGTCGTCATCATCATCATCATCCTATCTACGCCCATAGCAGGGAAAATACCTCTCCGCAGATCTTCAATTATCCTGGCCCTGTGCTTACTGTGGACACGTAGTCATGGACAAGTAAAACGCGATCCCAAAAATATGAACCAAACCACACAAATTGCGCGATTTCTTTCCACGCAAATCAACTTGGCGCGTGGCCTAATCACAGTTAAAAAGTTGGGAAATGTGGCTCTCCAAATATAAAAAAAAGTGCGCCATCATTTGACCTCCGAGAAGAGTTTTTTTCGATTTTGCGTGTTCTCGTTCATATTTTCGTGTTCGCATTTCCTTTGTCCATGACTGTACTGTACAGCCCTGTTTGCTCATGTTAAGCCCAAAACTGCGTCATATTTGATCCAAAATTTGAAAATTTAAAAATTATTCTGTCGGGCGACGTGAATGCAGCGAGAAATGGAGCTTGAAGCACTTCACCGCAGCACAATTGAGTCAAACCGCCAGCGCAACACTAGAGTGGCCGGGTTCGGAACGATCCCAGCTTACAACTTTGACCTATGTGTTTCACAGAACGCGTGATATACAGAAATGCGTTGCGAGGTACACAGAATGGCACAGAAAATCGGAGCGCGCGCCGGGAAAGGGAAGCAGCCGCGCATGAGGAAGGTAGACGGAAAACAAGCGCTAAATAAAAACACAGGACGAGGAGCGAACGCGACAAGCGCTAAACGATGAGGGGACGGGACAAGACGGGACTCCTCGTCCTGTGTTTTTATTTAGCGCTTGTTTTCCGTCTGAAGATGAACCAACACGCCCAAACCTTTTCCCTTCAGGAGGAAGGTATGCCGCTGCTGCGCGTGCAATGTATACGTACTCGGTACCTTCGGGTACCTTGACGCGAGAAGGTACCGACGAGGGCGAACAGGAGGCTGCTGGCGATTGCGAGCTAGTGGAACAAGCCTCGGAGGGCGCTATCCATGGCACTGGTCAAGTGGTCGACGCGGCCGCAAAGTGCAACGGAAAGTTCAGCAGAAGATCCACAGAAGGTCCAATAAAGATTTCGCCTTCACATTCTTAGAAAGTTCGAAGCATCACCCGTAATTTTTGAGGCCAAAGACTGTTAGTACCCGGGGGCAGCTACTGTCACCAGACATCATCAACCCTATCTGCAAACTCCCTGTAAAGGATGCTTCAGTGTGCGCGGCTGCGTACTGATAGAAAGCCGACTTCATAAAGGATTTCGTGATACTCTTATTAAAAAAGAACTTGATTTGACAACGTTTCAATAAAAACTAAATGGTGCTTAAGTAAAGGCTTAATGGTGAAGCAGCTGATTGAAAGCTAAAATCAAGTTCTGCAGAAATATTTCGGTTGATAGGCGTCTCGGTTTTGGGAAAGCGACGCTGGGACGAGGCGCTCCGTGGCTGTATCAGGGTGTCTTGGGTACGAACATCGTAACTGGAGCTCATCTGACGCGTATAGATGCGATTGATTAGCATTCGTTCATTACGGTGATTGTCACGTTGCTGTAAAGAGCTTACGCCGTCAATGTAAGATCGTTTCGACGGACGCAGTCAAAGTCGTCAAGGCCACTGAGGACGGATATATAGGCAGCTGACGGTTTAAAATGGAAAAAAAAAATCGCGCTATTGTTGCCTATGGTACTGCGAAGTGCAAAGTACATATAACTGTCACCAGAACCACGACGGAACTCTTTACAAAATAAATACAGTCGACTTTCGATCATTCTAAATAGCTTAATTGGAATTTTCATTTAATAAGATGTGACGTGCTGGTCCTGGCAATTTTACATGCAATGCAATGGAAGAAATCGCTCGATAGTTCGAGGCTAAAAGCAATTATATGGATTAATTTGAAGTTATTTAAAAAACATACACGTAATCGTCATTTCTCGATAAAAAAAAGACGAAAAAAAAAAACTGACCCGCCGCGATGGCTCAGTGGCTACGGCGTTGTGCTGCTGAGCCCATGAATGCGTGTTCGATTCTTCGCCTCATCGCCTGTGTAGCGTCGGCGCGTTAAATCCCAAAATCAATAGATAAATTTCTCGATAGAATTCAAAATGTTTAAGCGCCAAAATCCCTTGTGTTCAGCGCTATATTGGCGCCATGTACATTGAGGCATCGCACAGTCGATAACGCGGCAGTTCAGTTGAGACTCGCGCAAGCGTACGCATCTCACTCTTTTCCGCTCCTCAACCTTCTTTGTTGCGCACAGCTCCAAGTGAGCAATTTGCGTCGTGGCCGTATCAGGCTTCGAATTCAGCGATAAGTTTGAACTATCAGGGAAAACCGTGCCGTATGCTGATTGCAGTGAGACGTCAATGATAAAACTTATTTTCTCAACAAATGCTTTAGAAATATCGATATGCCCCCGCTAGTAACGTCCTATATTTTCGACTCGTCGTCCATAAATCTTTTAATCTCCACTCTCCCCGGGAAGTCCTCGGGCAATGAGGTGATTCCAAACCGCACGCACTAAACGGAAAATTACAGCTACAAGAAAGCCCACCGTGCTTTTCCAAATCGAACACTTCCTAGTTTTGTTTGGTCTTCTCCCTTCTCATGGAGATATAAACATGGCCTAAACATAAATGTTTAACAAACACAAGCTTATCCCCTTTTATACGTTTTTTTAGGTGCCTGTGTGTGTGGAGGGGAGATTTAAAAGAATGGCCGCTACCCCGCCCTGCGAAAGTAAATGTACAGCGAAGCTTTTGTGCCTGTGTGTGTGGAGGGGAGATTTAAAAGAATGGCCGCTACCCCGCCCTGCGAAAGTAAATGTACAGCGAAGCTTTTGCAAACCACTGCAAATGCTGACGGGGGACGGTATGAAAAGTTCCTCGTCGTATGAGTGGGCTTGTCGCTGGCGCTCGGCTTTTCTGGCGGCAAATACTGGGACCTGCTAGTCTGACGCCAACGCTCAGCGTGACGGCGTCTCGGGCGACAACTGCTTGGCCCTGCCTATAGCCTGACGCATGCCCTCGCCTTCGAATGAGGTCAACCCCCTTATTCTAGAGCAGCTGCAAGCCTAATTAACATTTACCAGAAACACATGACAAGACGCCTATTCATAGGCGACTTATCAGTCACTACGCGGTTCCTCAGCTTGTGTTGTGTTTTTTAAATGCAGAGCATTTCTTTAACTCACGATGTCACCCGGCGTTGTCGGCGTGCCTCGGCGTCCGCAACAGCCGTTCCAGGTGCGCCCTCTCCCCCACTCCTCCTCTCCCGCATCACGCTACCCTCCTCGCTCTCAACAACAGGTCCGCACCCCTCCCCCTACACTATATGGTTTCAATCCCACGACCCTGCGGGCGGAACGCAGGGTACATGGTGCTCTACCCACTGCGCCACAAAGCCGACACAGAATGGAAGGCTACGAACGCGCCTTATATCATTGACTCATTCAAAATACGTCTGCTGATACAACGCATTCACTACCTGCGGGCAGAACGCGAGGTACATGGTGCTCTTCCCACTGCGCCACAAAACCGACACAGAATGGGAGGCTACGAACGCGCCTTATATCCTTGACTCATTCAAACTACGTCAAGAAGCTGCTGATACAACGCATTCACTACCACCAACTCCCCAAACACTAAACGTTAACGCAATACACCCACCCCCTATGCGACGCATTTACTCGAGTCCCCCTCGCGGGGAGGTTGGCCCTTTTTACACGAATAATGCGCTCTATGCTATATACGCCTTATTAGCCTGAGGCATGCGCTCGCCGTCTTGGACGAGAACAGCTGGGTCCTGCTTGGGTTTTCTATTAACGACACGAATTTTCAGATCAACGAGTGGCTCACAGCTTCGATGTAAAAAAAAAAAAACTGTGCCGCCCATTTGCTGTAGCGTCTGAGTTGAACGGAACACCCGTCTTCTGAACCATCTCACTGCATTTCAGGATAACCGTGACACTTGCGGTTATTAAGCCCCAAGAAATTATCGTGCGGCTGATTCTCGAATACCATATAGACCGGGCAACGACATATCAGATTATACCCCGATTCAATCTTCTTCACCCCCCCCCCCCCCCCTCCTCGTTACTTTCCACAAATGAGCGCTTCTATGGAGCCTAAAAACAAAGTTGTTGCACCAAGTCAAGCATGAAATTGGCATTTCACCGTTGGCACGGCCGGTGACCGTTAGCATGTCGTTAACGCACCATTAACCAACCGTTAAAGAGACAACTGATGGTCATTTTAACGGAACGGTAATATAGCAGATAAAGTATACTATTCGACAAGATCCCGAATGACGTGCGATGAGAGATGATTAAAAAAGGTTTTTGGTAATTACACAAAACTTCGCTTGTCGACGGGAGATGTGCGAGAGGCAACAAGGAGGGGGGAGAGAAAAAGTTGCATGTCGAAGTACCAAAGTCGTTCACATATTACAGCCGGATCGATACTGCAAAGAGGCAGTCCTTAATCTGTCTTCTACATTTTTCCAACCACACGACTGGCCGATCTGCTAACTGGCTATGTGGCATTCACCAAGTATCAGCATTATCCTCATAATCATAATCGTCGTCGTCGTCGTCGTCGCTGTCGTTGTAATCATCCCATGTCATCGTGCCGGCATATTGCCGAACCACTTCGGTACTTACACCATCCAACTCTTTCGTATCCGCCATGATACAATACAAAGCGCTACGCTCTTCTTTGAGGATAAAACACCGCACAAGCACGCCAATTCAGACGCAGCTTTACACAGCCAATCCAGCTCGTTGCCAACTTCTTACTGTCTCGTTTGTTGAATCCCTACAAACAGCCGCCCACTCAACCTGCGACCCGCTATTCAATTCACAACCTGTTCCCGTCGAAATAACGATTCAGCACAAACCTGATCCCTATTCTCACGCTTCCCTTTCCTTTCTCCCCGCACCCCGAGCCCGACACCGGCGGCGCTCATTAACACAAACAAGCAGCCCGGAAACATTCAATCGAACCCGCTCCGCTCTACAGGCTTAATCCGACACGCTCTCTCGTTCCCAGCCATAACCGAACTCCAGGGGGTGAGGGGAGGGGGGAGGGGGGTAGTAGCGACAAACGTCATTCACGGGCCGTAACAGCGTCGCCTTGCGAAGCAGTGCTTTGTATACTCGGCGGTCGTTAGGTGGTAAACAGGCGTATCGCGGCGTGACGAGACTCTCGTCGGCCTGCCGGCTTGTCTGCCCGGCTGTATGAAGCATTTACCGACCGTCGTTCCGAATCGATGCTCCTGACCCCCTCCCCCCCCAGGGCGGGGGCGTCGCAGGGGAGTCACGTTGAACCGATTTGGCCGCAGTTCATATCGCGGGCCACCGACTTTGCGGTATACGCGCCAACGACCATCGGTGTCGTCGTGGGGAGGGAACGGCGGAACGATCAAACACGAAGATCCCTCCTCGCTCCAACTTCCCCCGCAACAACGCATTTACATAAATCACGGTGGTTGTTTGCGGGCGTGAGAAAAAAGCGGGAATTGTGGCCGCGTGCTGTTGCCGTTTCCGCATAGTGAGCGTGGGAGACGGGGGGGGGGGGGGAGACGAGTGGCTGTTAACAGTATTATTATTCATGAAATTCTAGTTGAAAGCCCAGAATGTATGTGTATTTTCCGGGTGGAAGTGTGAAGAGCTCGTGGGCACTTGTGGTCGTATTACTGAAAGAAAATATTAGCATTATTTCTTTGCTTTTAAAACTATTCTGATCATTTCATCGTAACAACGTAAATTGCAAGGTTTTGGACGAAATTTTCATTCCCTGGTGGTAAGAAACACAGAAAAAAGTCCCCAAATTATTATTATTGTTATTATTATTATTTGCAATCACGATGACGTACACATAAAAAAGCTACTAGGATGGACTACGTGAGGATAAGATTGTCTACTTATTCACCAGTCAGTCAAAATGGTATGCCAAAACCTGTCTGAGGATTTCTATAACAACCCATGAACCGCTCAATCAAACAAACATTAAAAAAAACATAAAGGACAAAATATTATAACAGCGAGACGGCCAACCAGAAATATGACCACTTTTGAATCGAACGTTATTGTCCATACCCCGAATGAGTACGCGGATAACTGTGTGTTCGGCGTTAACGTAAAGGTTGCGCACAACCAAGGTCTTTTCTGTATCCACAGGCCGCACAGCGAACCGAAACAGAAGGTCTATTTTATTTTGCCATTCCAGAGTAGTTCCGAGCAGTTCCGGGCAGTCCAGAACTTCCCTTGCAATATATATTCTATGGGCAGAAACGTAGATTTGCTCTGGAGCTGTTCTGAGCAGTCTAAAATGACAAATAGAAGACACCTACACTCTTAAAAAAAAAGGTCGGCGCGCTTACTAACAGAACACTAACCAGTTACTTGTCCCAGTATTGAACAGGTACTTAGAGTCGACTGTACCAAGCAAAAGGGGAGAAGAAATTGTTGTGGATGGAAAGCGACTGACCGTTTATATTAGGCGGGAAACTCTTTAGTTAAACGTAAACAATCTATGAAAATATGCACACATGCGCAGACACTTGGAGCGCGTAGGCTAAGAATAAATTCATGGGATGACAGTTGTGATGTTTCTTAATTTAAAACAAACCCTACGAAATTTGTTGGCTACGTGGGCTCTTCAATGGGGCCGCCTCATACGATGGACCGAGCATCAATAAGTTCACAGTGACGTTGGCGAAATGCGTAATTCAGGTTACGTTAAAGGAGCCATGAAGACAAAATACAAGTTGGGTTTATTAAAAAGACTGCTTAGTCCCGATAACAATGATACCAATATCATCGCAATCTTCGAACAAATATCGGAGTTATTAAAGAAAACGTGTAAAGCAGTCGCGACCCCCTAGCCAATTTCTCGCAATTTTCTATGACGTCACAGAAGCTTGTTTGTGCGATTGGCGGCAGCCTAACTGACCTGTCGCGACGACACATGACTGGACGTCTGTAATGGGGCCTCTACTTCCATTTGACCGCATCACTTGAATGCTAACGTGCAGTTAACGCACTGAAAATTAAGTTTTATTGTTGGCCCGTATGACGTCATTCTTGCTCATAACACGTCACTGTGGCGCAAAATTTGAAAGTTTTTAAATACTTCTTGCTTTTTTTTTTGGTAAAAAACATCTTTTGTGGCTGTAGTGGAGCGGAGTGAGATACTGAATACTAGTTCTTTCAAATTAAACGAAGTTGTATTTTCTCTTCATGGCTCCTTTAAAGCGCTCGATTAAAACAGCAAACGCTGACGTCTCGCGCCGGTTTAGGCGTGATACTCTGGCAGTACCGAACCTTCCTTGAAATGTTTCTGCGCGCACGCGTTGTTAGGATCGAACATGCCCGATTTGAAATCCCCTAAGCGGAAACCGTGATTCCTCGAGCATGGTTCTATATTGATAAGATGGTGTAACTGCTGGGTTTCCAAGAGAAATTTCGTAGCCCACTATAAAATCCAGGAAGCGGAAGAAACATTTGCTAAGGCCTGTAAACTGAGGCGCAGACTAGAAACAGCGACAGCAACAAAAAGCAATTGTTGCGCTATACTTATACTTCACATTCACAAGACACCTGTGACAGGGTTGGCGCAAAATGGCTGCATTGATCCATTCATAGATACATTTAAGATGCCGTTCACCGAAGGCCCATAGACAAATACAGCAGACCCTTATTATAACAAAATCATTTTATGCGAATTATCGCTTTATTCAAAAATTCAAAGAATTTTATGGTTCCAACAGCACTGGGGGAAAAAAAAGTCGTTTCCGCTTATAATAAAGTCAGTTTGCTGTTCGGGAGACTTTCTTTATCACGAAGTTCTACTGCACGCACACTTGTCCGATCCCTACGCTGTGGATTGACCAATATTGGATAAAATCTGACGGCCACGTGCTGTGAACGCTGCCTTGCATGCTTGCTCGATTGATTGATTGATTGATTGCCTGACTGATTAATTTATTTATTGATCGGTTGAGTGATTGGTTGATCGATTCAGTTATTGAGTGATTGGTTGGTTGATTGATTGTTCCATCGATCGATTGGTTGAGTGAGTGGTTGGTCGATTGATTGATTGATTGATTGATTGATTGACTGATTGATCCATGGATCATTCGGAAGGTTTGTTCTTGCATTTAAAGCAGTCAACGGCCTCTTCAAGGAAAAAAAGGTCAATAAAAAGGTCAATAAAAAGGTCAATAAAAAGGTCAATAAAAACATTTGAGCGCTAACATTACCGAATAGGTGATTGAGTGATTGTCCAATGTTGAGGCCTTCTCGTCTCCCTAGACCGCGCGTTATGGGCCGTGAAGTGAACCGGAGCTGGAGACCGGCCACCCATGGTCATTACCGCTGGGTGCGGCCGCGCTGTAGCATACCACGTCCGCCCGGGAGGGCCCAACGGAAGCGGAGACACGCGTCGCCGCGTGACGTCACGGAGGACACGCTTCCGCCCGCACTCGTTACCCAAGGCAGTATAGCGAAGAACAATAGATGAAAGAGGGAAGCAGGAGATACATTTGTCCTCCGAACCTTGAAAAAGCGGGTGGCAGCAGCGGTGATTGCATGCGAGGGCGACCAATCAGAAGCACTCCCGTTGTCGTGTTCGGCCTGTCGCGCTCTGTTACGTTCTCCGAGTCGCTCGTTTGATTCTACGGTTTGCTTGCTGGTTCACTTTGCTCACGATGTTGTCGTCAACGTCGTCGTCTTCATGATGATACTACTACTACTACTACTACTACTACTACTACTACTACTACTACTACTACTGCTACTACTTCTATTACTAATAATAATAATGCTAATAATTATGGTCATCATAATCATTCTGCTTGTGTCTACTGCCGGCCGAAATATCCTCTCTTGGTTCTTTGACATACCTGCCTATGTAGTACACAGATTAAAAAATTAAAAAAAAAAGATGTCTGGAATAGTGGGGGTGGGCTGCTACGTAGACAACGTTAAATTATTATTAACTATGAAAAAAAAAAAAACCTTACTCACAACGCCGCAAAATTTTCCCAGCCAGCAAGGCGTCTTTTGCTTGGCGACAAAAACGTTGAATGCAACTGCATGCAGAGACTATCGGCCATGACGCCGACAAACATCAGCATTATTTGGTAGTATAGCAAAACGAAGTGGTGTTAAATATATTGCGGCGTCTCACACGCTCATGGAACAGCCTTGGGCCCACATGCAGAATGCATGTGGCAGCAGTATTGGCCCTCTTGCGGTGTTTTGATGGCTAGTGAGGAGAATCTACGAAAAATGTGGCGACACGGCATATTAGACACCCAACCCCGAACCACTATGCCAAAAGGAGCTCAAAAATAATGCAATTGTTTCTCGATTCGCAAACAGGCACACAAAGGTACGCCAAAAGCAGATTTTTTTCCAAAAGAACAATAAGCATTTGTGCTTTGTCTCACGTGCCAAACTCATCGACGTCGTCATCATCATCATAACTATCATGATATAGAACACTGCAGGTGCTTTACATCACTGCCCCGTGCGCGAGCCTCAGTTATTAAAATGACTCTTCAGCACTCGCCCTTACAAATACCGAGCTTACCGGACGGGAATCTAGATATTTTGCTGCTGTACACCTGCCAGCAAGGCACAAAAAAAAAAATGGTGCAGCTTGAACTAGTGGTGCAAAGCTGGAGAAACAGCAGAGCTGGCGGCCCCTCTCCCTTCGTCGGAGACCCGGATGTTGCACCTCACATCTAATTCCGAACTTGCCGCTGAAAGCTCTCCATGTCTTGCAGGCCCGGATCGTTTTGTCCGCAGCCTTTCACATCTCTCCCAAAGTAGGTTGCATTAGCACGCGCAATCGGCCTTGCGAACTCGACGTCTGTAGCGCGAACTCGGCGTCTGTGCTCCTCACTTTAGGCGCGAACGCATGTCAATTGGCGAGGAGATTAGCGCGAGAAAGATCACGTCACTAACGCTGGACAGAGTGTTCTTGAAGGTCGTGCTGGCCGACGCCTAGCGCTCCTCCCGAGGCGTACGCTTACGTGCGCTCGTTAATTTTTAATGGTTATTTTTGCGAGATTCCACACGGCCCAAGCCCACGCGCAAGCCGGGACGACGCCGGGCGCTCAGGAGCGCCCGGCCAAAATGTCAAAATGTGTCAAAATGTTCACCTTCAGGTCGACATCCTTAGTGGCGTTTCTCTGACTTTTAGGCTCCCGTTCTCGCGAGCACTCGGTATTATTTCTTGGTATTTTTCTTTCGTAGCATTGAACGCGGAACTAGAAGTCCAAACACTTCTTCTGTTCAAATAACAACTACAACTGAAGTTATGTTCGGTACACAGAGTCGCCTGTATAGAGGGATGCAGAAGAGAAACGATGACCGGCAAATTCACGACTGAGGACGACAGGCGATAACAAAGTTACCGCCGATTCCTTAAAAAAAAAAAAAAAAAAAAAAAAAATTAATCAGGTATTCGAATACTCTTATATAGCCCTCGCATATGCTGACGCTTCTTTATTAAGTTTAAAACGAGATTTTAAAAGTGACTAGGTCGAGCTTAATCTATTTTGGCCGTTAGTTTGGGTAAACGGTAAAAGAGTGAAAGTTGAGACAGAAATTGTGTCAGTATAGTCACCCTCGCAGAAATTTAACTTGACAGCCGCCACTCTCTCCACCACTGGCCTAATGCACAAGGAAGCAGTACAAGTACACCTAGAGTGAATGCTACAAAACGGCAACGAAGGTTTCCTCTCTTCTCTCAAGATGAAGGGAGGACAGTACTAACGCCGTATTTCCACCACCCGGCCCATTTGTGAGGCGAACAGTGGGCGACTTCGAAACCGGCCGCCAGCGCTGGTCTCGCCATCTCCCGGGGTCGAGGAAAACGATGGTATTATATGGAGCACCGACAGATGGCGCCAGTAGCAAAAGGCGCCGCGATGAGAACAACGTTGGCGCCAAAGTTTCCGTAGTATGTAGTAAACACGAATCGATACGATTCTGTGCAAGGAACTGTTGAGTAAAACTATTCTTACTGTGGAAGTATGAATCAGCAAGCGGCGCATTTGCCGGGTGGCACTACTACTAGCATTGAACAAAAGGCACTGGGCTTAGTCGGGAGCTTGTAAAGGGTGCTTTACCGCAGTAAGACCCTTTCAGTGGGAAAGACGAACTATTGTGACAAGTTATACAGTCGATTCCCGTTAATACGAAGTACACCGCGAAGTTCAGGAGGACCGCGAAAAACGTCCAATTAAGCGATTTTTTAATAAAGAGAAAAGGACAAGAACAGGATTGTTATTTGTTCGCAACACGCGCAGTGCCTTCTTGATTTTGTTCAGAATCTCAGCTGTCGTCGCCAATTCGAGCGTACAACACGGGTTGCCCAGACAGTTGAGGCTTATCGCTAAAATCGAAGCCTGAAGCGCCCAGCACGCAAACTGCTCACAAGGTGCTTTATTTATTTGCATTAGAATTAACTTTCAATTCACCGATATAATGTGCTTTATCTTCGAATTTATTTTGGAACAGAATGGAATAACCCACCACAGCATATTGTCACTGAAGCTAACTTAACAAAAATTCAGGACTTGTTATTAAGGAATGAAGCCACCTAATTCTATTTTTGGTTGCTTACATATGCTTTTCTTCGTCTTTCTCTGTAGTTATGTGCTTTGTAGTTATGTGTTGGAGAGGTTCTTATTGTTTTTTTTTTAATTTGTAGTTTGTGATTCTGTTAGCAACCATTCATGTTTTGTTTGATGTATGCCAATGCTGCCCCTATCTAACATCCTCCTACGGTGGGCCTTTAGGAGTACCCAAATAAATAAATAAATAAATAAATAAATAAATAAATAAATAAATAAATAAATAAATAAATAAATAAATAAATAAATAATCGCGCGACTTTTTCACTGAATTGCATGTAAGATCGCCGGGACTAAAAAGTAACCTCCAATTAACAGAAAATTAACAGACTTCGGATTCGGATTATCCGGAGTCGATTGTACCAATCAAAAGGGGAGAAAAAAAATGTTGTGGATGGAAAGCGACTGGCCACGTATATTAGGCGGGAAACTTTTTAGTTAAACGTAAGCAATCTATGAAAATATGCACACATGCGCAGACATTTGGAGCGCGTAGGCTAAGAACAAATTCATGGGAGGACAGTGGTGATGTTTCTTAATTTAAAACAAACCGTACAAAATTTTGTTGGCTACGTGGGCTCTCCAATGGGGCCGCCTCATACGATGGAATGAGTTCACAGTGACGTTGGCGAAATGTTTAATTGACGTTACGTTAAGTTACGGTGCCTAAGAAATAATTCGGCACCGGGAAATGGCTTGACTAGGCTTGTATACAGTGTCGCTTAAAGGAGCCATGAAGAGAAAATACGACTTCGTTTAATTTGAAAGAACTAGGATTCAGTATCTCACTCAGCTCCATTACAGCCCCAAAAGAAGTTTTTTTAACGAAAAAAAAAAAAGCAAGAAGTATTGAAAAACTTTCAAATTTTGCGCCACAGTGACGTGTTATGAGCAAGAATGACGTCATACGGGCCAACAATAAAACGTAATTTTCAGTGCGTTAACTGCACGTTAGCATTCAAGTGATGCGGTCAAATGGAACTAGATGCCCCATTACAGACGTCCAGTCATGTGTCGTCGCGACAGGTCAGTTAGGCGGCCGCCAATAACACAAACAAGGTTCCGTGACGTCATAGAAAAGTTGCGGGAAATTGGCTAGGGGGTCGCGACTGCTTCACACGTTTTCTTTCATATCTCCGTAATTTGTTCGAAGAATGCGATGATATTGGTATCATTGTTATCGGGACTAAGCAGTCTTTCTAATAAACCCAACTTGTATTTTGTCTTCATGGCTCCTTTAACACAAATTATTACACTTTTGTTCGGCTATGTCGTATTTACGACAAATAGATTTTTCACAGCGGAATTGAAAAATTGGCGCGAACTTATATTCACCAAAGGCGTACATTCCAGATAAAGGAATGTAAAACAGTTTAAATATGAGTACATACAATGCGTTACCACTGAAATTACTCTATAACTGTACCGAGTGCTCCCTAATTGTACAATACATGTAATTAGTAATTTCGATTTTACGTGAATGACATGGTGCTCCGGCTTCCGCTTTTTTTTCGCGCAGAAAAAACGGGGTGCGGGAAAAACGGCGGGAAAACTGTTGTAACTTGAATTTGACGAATAGATTACACCACGTCCGTCCGCTACAATAAAACTTTATCTTCACCACGTTTAATTACGCTGATTGACCGGGAAACATGTTGCTCGTAAGAATTCGGAAATTACTCGAGTTTGGCATCACTCAACCGCTTGGTTGCGGCCACGATTGCGACGGCGACCCAGTTAATAGGTGCTGCAGACCACAATGCAGATAATAATATTACGGCTTCTTTTATTAGGTTACCTAGAACACCTCCTTTTAGGTCTCTTCAATAGCAGTGTATAATTACGGCAAAACATTAAAAACTAACGGATTTCATGCACCCGAGGCCTTTTCCATAAAAATGTCAGCCGTATTTTCTTTACTGGGGGTGTAAGAGAGACGTAGAGCGAAACAGAAACTATTGTGAGAAAGGAGACCATTCCTGCATTGTTATTTTCTTCGCTTATGTCACACTAGTCCCCGATTTATTATCCGTACTATTTCCAGCTCAACGGTTTCACTCATCCGGTGCAAATAAGTACAGCCGAACCTCGTTATAAAGAACTAGTATCGGGTCAGGAAATTAGTTCGTTATATCCGATATTTCTTGTAACAGTAGAGGTAAAAATCGGCTCAAACAAATCGAAAATCTGGCTCGTGCAAGAATACTTGATACAGAAATGCATCTTTTTAGGCTTCGAACCCACTACAAACAAGGTAGCCCTTACCTTTCTCCCTGTTGCATTTCAACCCTAATCAACCGGAACATAAGTACGTGAAATTACAACAGAACATAGTTCACTTGACAAAACAGGCGTGCGTTTTTATTTATTCGATGAAGGATGTGATCTTTGTCCAGTGGCTACGCACATACAGCACTGAACAGGATGAAGTTTTCCACAGCGTCCACGAACAAAAGAGCCTTTATACTTCTGCAGTTGCGGACGGCGGTTTTTTTTTTTTTTTCAAGTAGCTTCTCAGACTCCTGGTCAAATATTACTTCGTTATATCCGATATCGCGCCCGGCTTTCACTGTTTCAGTTTCGTTATAAGAGAATAAGTGTGATTGAAATAAAGCGTGACCAACCAAAGTTTGTATTTAGTTCTCTATAGCCGATAATTCGCTATATCAGTGTTCGTTATAGCGAGGTTTAACTGTACTTACGTTAGAAGTATTGGATTTTTAAAACTCATTGCCTACCGTGCGTAACTCCATAATTGTACACGCCAGGACCTTTATATTTCTCGATAACGCACGGGACATGTATTAGGCTCCTGGCACTCCTTACGACCTCATGATGACATCATCATTTCATCATGGCCATCTTCACGTTTTAAATTGAGGGCCTTTTACACCTCCATAACAATTATTTATTTTTTAGCTTTCTCCTACTATTCATTCCAACTGTATTTTGCTGACTGAAAGACCACTCACCTTGAACTGGCGCTGTTTGGCCTCGATGCCCTTGCGCCATAAACACATAAACGCATGCTACAACTACTGCGAACACCCGTTTTGACGAAGTCATAGAGACAGAAAAGAGGCTTCGTTATAAGTTTTCCTTTAAAACATATATGAATTGCTTTACATTCATTGGAATGGGACCATGAAGCACTTCAAAGAAAGCGAGATATGTAGTAAAGTGACTTCGTTATAACGGGAGCTTACTGTATTTGTGAAACAAAGGCCTTGTGCGTTTCCTGAAGCCCGCTTTCTATATACCGTAGAGGTCTCGAAGGTTGCGCGTGACGTCACACACACACGTGACCGGAAGGAAAATAAGAGAAGGGTGTAATTTCGGCGCTCACCACTGCGACGAAGTCGTCATAGGTGATGGCCGACGTGCGGCTCCGGTGCGCCTTGGCAGTTAAGATCTCGCGCTTGGCCGGGCCCACAGCCTGACAGAACTCGGGGCTCTCCAGCGCCCGCAGGAAATCCGCCCACGGGATCTCGCCGAAGCCTTCCGGGTCGAACTGGGCGCAGAAAAAAAAAAAAAAAAAAGGGGGGGGTGGGAGAGAAAGAGAGCATTGACAGACGATTATTCCAACCGATGAGGCGAACATGCATGGAGCGCTGTTGTGCTCATAATACGATGACATTGTGATCACTGGAGCAATTTTTTGAAGGGCCATGCAGACAAAACACAAGTCGAGAGATTTCGTGTTTTAGTGCCCCCAGGGCCTTTTCCCAGGAGAGGAGAATAAACATTTAATGGAGCAGTCAATGTTGTTGGGTTGACCGCCAGGTGGGGAACCTCCTTAGTCCAGGAAGCCCTGGGTCTTGGCGGCCTGCCTAGCCCGGTCCACCAGATATTGTTGGTGATCCGGGTTGGAGCTGGTCAACCGACCCTCCCACTGCTCAAATCAGGGATTTGGGTTTGGGGCAAGAGATGGTGTGTGGCGGCACTCACATACCATGTGGTAGAGAGTGCATGGCTCCATGCAGAATTTACAAGTGTATATGTACAATGTCGGATGCATTGAGTGCAGTAATATACCATGTGGAAATGTGTTAGTTTGTAGCTGTCTGTAGATGGTCGTGTATTCTCGAGACATGTTGAGATGTGGAGGCGGAAAGGTTCTTCGTCCCAAGCGGTAGTGGGCCAGGATGTCACTGTACCTTCTGGGGATTATTTCTCTTGTTGGGCTTACGGAAGGACTGGCTGACATCCCAGAAGGAGACATCCGGTGAGTATGAGCTCGGGCTGCGGCATGAGCCACCTCATTCCCTTCCAGTGATGAATGAGCCGGTGTCCATATGATGAAAATTTCGGGTAAATCAGGGCGGCCCGATAAAATTTTTGCTGCTGTTGATGAAATGCGTCCAATTTGAAAGTTTCGACACGCCGTCTGGGAGTCTGATAGGATGGGGACACGTTCTTCGCCAGTGGTAGCTGCAAGGGCAACGGCTGCTTCTTCTGCGGTGTCTATGTCCCTGGTAGGTATAGAAGCTTAAGCTAGCTCCAGTCCCTGATTATTGACTATGCTGATGGCGGGGGCTGATCGACTGGCGTATAGTGATGCGTGTGCGTACCCAACGTCAGGCCGTTTCCCGTATGCTGTTCGAAGAGCTTGAACTCTGGCCTTGCGTCGTGCTTTGAAGGGATGGAAAAGTTTTTTCGTGTCACCTCCATGTAGTGTGCTAAAATGTTTCGCTGGCCATCCACGTGCACATGTACCGGAGTGGGGAAATAATTTTGTGGGGAGGAGGAATAAACGGGTGACGCTCCGAAGCAGCACCCCGCTCTGAGGCGCGCCGTATAGTCGAGTGCTAGGGATAAATTTACCCAGCCAAGAAGGTTTAACGTACGCGCAAATCGAGAAAATGGCCGCGTATGGCCTGGAAATCGAACCCACGACCTTGCGTTCCGAACCATCGATCGACCATATTTGCGATTTTGTGTCCGCCGTAAACAACAAGTAGAAACGAAGTCGACTTCAGCCCAAACACGCTTGTGTTACGGGTGCAGGTGATTTCGTTTGTTCTTGGTGTATACCTGGCTGAACAAGGCACGGGCGCCTCGTTACTTCTCACGGTAGAGGTAAAAGCGGTGTCCCAACAGCTTCAACGTGTTTATATTTCATAGGAGATCAATGCGTACATCTTTCTGTTAGCCTTCTTGGCGGCAGCTGGCGCTCACGGTTCCCCTTTCTACCCGCAAAAGCTCCTCTCCAACGCCTCCGCAACCACGCGCAGAGTCCAGAGTTTTCCCCCGAGCCAAAAACTGAGCTATAGATCTGACAGACTTCGCGAAAACCGCTTCTAGCAATAAGACGAGAGCGAACCCAGCTGAGATCCCGCGAGAGTAAACACAGGAAACTTCCCCGTCGCGGTACGGGCTTCCTCCGAGCTCTGCATCCCGCATCCAACATCCCGTTCTCTCGCTCCGCAGCCGAATCAAGAAACGCACACGCGTCGTGCCTTGCGCGCCTGCGAGTCTGACTCAACGTGATCTACATCTAAAGCGGTCGCCGAAAGAGGATGCTGTGGATGCGGACGCCTCGAGCTTCGAGCCGTCCGCGTGGTCCCCGGCTAACATCCGGGCGCTGGTTCACCACGCCGAGTAGTAGTACACTTCGTTCGATTCCAGCCTCTGGCGACTCATGAATACCGCGTCCGAGTGCGACGCGAGGAGGTCTATCGACGTTTTATTTTCACCCGGAAGCTCCAAGTTCTCACTCCAAAACTGCGACCGAATTTAAAGTTCGCGCCGAAGCGCAGGGCGTGTCGTCCTTCCAGGGAGCGTTCTGAAGACGACCGCAAAACTACGGATTCGATTCTAGACTTCTGTGCCCCCCCCCCCCCCCTAACCTATTTTCTTGTTTTTCAACTTCTCCCGAACACCCTCAAAATCGTCGTTCTGAGGTTCCCGGGACGTAGAACATTTGTTTGTTTCTACAGCCTTGGAGTCGTCATTTTTGGCTCATCCCGCCGTCTCCAGTAAGCTCACTGCTCAACGTTATTGCCTGCCGCCTTTGCCCACCTTCTGCTAATAATGAGGACGCAGGCTTTCTTTGCCGACGTTGTGTTATTCTTTCTAACCGAGACGAGATATAAAAAAAATCCCGGGCCATCTCCACTAGCGGGAAACCTGGGGAGGGGCGACCCATGCAGTGTATAAGTGTATTCTTGGCGCCTCGGCGTTTTTGCCAACGGAGATGAAACCATTGGGGGGTACAGGTATACAGCTTTAATGTAAAAGTCTCATATATTTGAAGCACGAAGCGTTCCAGCGCAAGGCGTAAACGAGTGCCCTGTGTGCTCTTTTAGTACGCGTTACGAAGCGTGCTAGCGCGAGGCGTAAACGAGTGTCCCGGCGTTTTAGTACCGTGACCACATGAGACGAAAAATACGACGACGACATGAGACGCCAACGACTGTACAAACAACGCTCGGCGTGCTTTGCAAACAACCTCCGAAGGACTGATCCCAATCAGTACGGTAAATATCATTGCTTCGGTTGACCTCGTGCATTCGCTGGAAGGCCACATTCGGGTAACATCTGACATTTATTAGTCCCTTTATATGTGCCTGCGTGGGGTTACTACAACGAGAGATGACCCCACGAGACCAGCCGGCACACGTCTAAATTAGCCTGCTGCGAAAGATGGTACAATAACGTTCGTGACGAGATCCGTTCGCCGCGTGTGTACCAGGCGCAAGGTCGGCAGTTATGGTGCAGGGCGTGGCACGAGCCTGATGGGTAATTATCAGCAATATTGGCCGCTGCTGCGTAAACAATGTCTGCGCCATTGGATATCCGACGCCATAACCAGACTCACTTCCATAGTACGAGTAAAAATTACGACTGGCGACGCATGCGCAATAGCGTTGCGGAGTTTCAATTTCAAGTGTAACGCCCATCATTATCTGTTTGGAACGGCGATCGAGAAGGCAGCAGTAAGGACAAGGAGTGCGACACTGGGTGCGCTCTGGAAAAATTTGAAGCACCCTTTGTGGAACGGAATGTTGCTGCACTCATGGCGCACACCGAGCCTTTTACCCCGGGGGCACTGGATCGGGAGGGACCGCACGCTGCGAGCTAACCACGCGGTAAGATATGCGTTCAATCGTAAACAAATCCTAAGCTCGCTCTTCAACTCTTGCAAGTCGTTTTTCGCCTGTGTGCTTGTTTTGGTTATTTGTTTTTCATCCTCCCCATTATTTACATGGTATCGGCTACTTTGCACGCACTTTTGCCCGAGGCGACCGGCCTCGACTGAAGGGCTTTCCAAAACCACCGATTTTCGTTTCCGTGTTTTCACAAACTGTTTCTACATTTAGATAAATTGAACAATGGTAAGACGCGAAAGAGTGAACAGTTGCAAGCGCGGGTGCTGTGTTTGTTGCTCTTCCCTGTTGTCCCATCTTAGCGGTGTTTAATTCATGCAATGAACCAACTACCCCGGCTACAAATCCTCCTGCTATTTTCATCTTTCATTTCTTTAAAAGCACGTGGAGTGGCTCTTCGGAATACACGTTTTAATGACGATAGCCTTTCTTGGGCTACTTAAACGCAGAAATTTTGGTATGTCTGTCCGTCCGTCCGTCCGTCCGTCCGTCTGTCTGTCTGTCTGTCTGTCTGTCTGTCTGTCTGTCTGTCTGTCTGTCTGTCCGTCCGTCCGTCCGTCCGTCCGTCCGTCCGTCCGTCCGTCTGTCTGTCTGTCTGTCTGTCTGTCTGTCTGTCTGTCTGTCTGTCTGTCTGTGACTCAATTAAGCCACCCGTTCAAAGTAAAAGGAAAGCTGCGCAATACTCTTATACACCCACAGCCAAACCTAAACATCTAAGTCCGGTGTTAGTGTTCATACTTGCAACATTGTTCAACAAGAACAAGACATTACGCAAATATAAGGCAGCAAATCAATACATAAGTGATATTTGCAGAGTGGCTTTTCGGAATACACGTTTTCAGAAGAGACTCTACATTTAGGATAGCGTTGGTTTGAGTGTCTTACAGGATACAGCAACGGTGTGCCTAGTACGGTCGCAGCGAAACGTCTCATGGATTCATACTTTCAAATATTTTTATTACGTTAACCGTAGATGGCCCATGTAAAGAAAAACTTCCACCGTCAACTCGCGAGCAGAGTGACATTCAATCAGCCACGTGCAGAGAGGGTGATGTCAAGCGAGGTGGCTGCGGCGTTGGCTACGGTGGCACCGCCTTCGCGCCGCTGCCAGTCTAGTTGCTCGGAATGACGTCAAATCCAGGCGATGGCGGCGGCTAGCTGGTTTCGCGGGGACGTTTTACAAGGATGATGGGGCCGTCGCGTTGCCGATTTTGCGCGATGATGCATAGTGTAAAACGGAGTGTGAAGTGAGTGCCGGGCCGAATAGGCGGCAAGAGACAATAAAATAGGAACAACGAATCGCCGAGACTGCGGAACAACGAAACGAGCGACTGACATCCAATGGCGACTCTAAAGCGAGAAAACGTCACCGCCGAGACGGGAAGAGCCATAACAACGGATGCGACTGTATAGAGGCGTGCGAGAAACACCGAGTTGCGGGCTTCAAAAGCGAGAGAAAACCGTCCGCACCGAGCAGATACTCAAGTTCGCGAAGGAGATGGATGCGATGCTAACGCGTTTTAAGACTCCACCCATGAATTTTCCATTATTTTTTAATTTCCCGTACTTCCTCCGGATATATGTTTTATTTATACGTTTGATATACAGTCCCAAAATGGTTTACGTGGCCTCTGCCTTGACATCACGTTACTCTCTGTTGATTTTCTATTTCACGTTTTGTTTTAAATGCAGAGCATTTCAGTAACTCGCGATGTCACCCGCGTTGACGTCCGTAGTCCGCACCGCGCCCCTCCATACTATATAAAAAAAATACTATCCGGCGCCCGGTTTCGATCCCTCGACTCTGGGGGCGGAACGCAATGTACATGGTGCTCTACCCACTGCGCCACAAAGCCCACACAGAGTGGGACGCTATGAACGCGCCTTATATCATGGACTCATTCAAATTACTGCTGACGAGCGCTCTCTCGTCAGCAGTTGCCACAAGGAAAACAACACTAACGTAACGCAAACTACTTAACGTCGTGCGACCCCGGAAATGCTCTAAATTTGATCGTGCCCCTCGCGAGGGGGATGTTCCACTGCGTCTTCTCTCGGTCGCGGGACCCGTGGCGCCATCTGGCGGAGGCGCGGCACAACTCGTAGCACTTTCTTTGAAAAAGCGCCTCGAAAGCGCGGCAAATATGAAATAGGGATGACGCGCTTTCGAGGCAATCCGCCGACGCGGCTGCTTTGTGTTCATCTCTTCTCCTCCGCACCGTAGAGGGGTGTTTTCTTTTGTTTATTTCTTCCGGTCAAGACGTAACGAAACGCAGGCGTTCATACATTGCTGTTTCGCTTCAGTTTGGAGCTACCTTTCGGTATCGTGTCGCAACGAAGAGAATAACATAGAAGCAATCTAGGGCTCTTTCTCAAGCAAGATGATAATTTCATCGACTTCAGCTGCTGATTAAAATTTTTCCCGGCCTATGAGTATATTGTAAATTTGAGCATATTATAAGAGCTCCAGACTTACCCTGTCGAAGAGTCGGCGCCATTTCTGTGAAAAGAAGAAAAAAAGAATCAATATCTTCAATTTAAAGAATAAAGAACAGCGCAAGAACAGGACAGGAGAAAACATACACAATGAACGGGCGCTAACTTTCAACTCGAATATTTCGAACAATTTCGTGAAGAATTCTTATACCATTATAAATCAAAAAAAGTCGCGAGGCAGTTACTTATTTGTTTTGAAGACGAAAACCCGGCGTACGATATTCTGAAGGGTACCTTATACACGCGCGTCCACCCATCGACACAAGTAGCCATGCTATTTTATTGTTCTTAATATAATTCATCCTGATCCCACCACTAATACTTACTAGCAATCACTAATCAATCATTAATTACCCCGTATACACGGCTAACATGCTTTGGTTCACTTATAGGTTTCCTACCGTTTTTGTACCATTAGTGTCGACGCCGTGGTCATTCTAGGTGACCTTTGAATGATACATATAAGGCTTTCACTTCACAGAGGCCATGAAGACAAAATACAAGTTTTTTTATTCAAAAGATTTCGTGTTCTATAGTGCCCCCAGCGCTTGTCAGGAAGCAAACGATGCTTTATTCACTGAGAAATTAATCATTTTAAGCTAAAATTTTGATTCTCGCTCCGAAACGTGTGTTTGAACGACGTTGCAATGACATCATAAGAACAGGTCTTTCAACTAAACTCGGTGTGGCGCGGAGACTTGCTTACTGTTAGTCAACCAAGCTGGCGCCACTACACCCGGCAAGCCTTTTTCTTTCTTAGGTTTGTTTGTGACCGTATTTAAACCTGGCTTGTTTTTGTTCATGGAGAAAATAATCGTTTCGTGAAACATGGTGCTCGCTCGACAAATATGGTCACGTAAGACACCGTCGTTTGCGTCAATCGGCCAGTGTCGTCTGAGACAACCCCCAAGCCCCGCAGTGCTGTGCATCTAAACGAAGCATATAATGCGCGCAGTACCAACAGCAGTACGCATCGGTACTTCGATGTTTACGTGTGCTTTCGTAACTTCCACTGTTTGTCCCCCCATTCTTACTGATATAAAAAGAATGTGCCCTAAATTTAGGCGCAAATAGTTCGTTCGGCAAGCTTATAAGTTCTGCCTAATTTGCGCTTGCTTTTGCCGGCCTCCGCCAATCGCAGAGCTGGCTGGTATGACATCATAGGTTCTGTTGCGGGAAATGAGCTAGTGGGTCGCATGGCCATTCCTTTTTTCCCCAATTATACAGCTTATTTGAGCGAAGTGTAAATTAAAAGTGGTGTCAGCATGATTCTAACGCGGCAATCTTTTGAATGAACCAAACTTGCATTTTGTCTTCATAGCCCCATTTAAAAGTTAGTTTACATGGGAAGATTAACTTGGATATACATAACAAATATACCGCACCCAGCGGCACCAAATTTTTTCTAACTAAGAAAATGGCAGAAACGTAGATTATCGCCTCCACTGTGACGCCACAAGTCAGAAAATGGCTTTGGAAGAACTTGACGAAAAAGCTTAAAATAAATAACATTGTCATACGCGGAGCCGTCGCATAAACGGAGGAATTGAAATCTTGGCGTTTATGATAGCCTGTGTAATCTTGGACTCATGATTTGCTGACGTTATAACTTTATAACTATATTTTCATTTCCTCACGCACACAAAAAGGGAAATACCCATTTCTCTTTTGGTTGTCAATACGTAACCAAACGAACACTTCTATTCCCGAACAAGCAAGGCTCCAAGTATAAAGAGAGAAAACTTTCTGTACTGCGCAAATAAGTGAAGGTTCGGCTTCCAGTGATATAAAATAAAGAGCTCAGTGATAAAGCTTAACAGCTGCGTCAAGCAGTACTAAGCCTTGTCAAACAAAGGTCAAAATGGTTTTAGGACTTCATTTTAGGTGACTTCGTAGTACTGTCGCAACTTGAGCCTGAAGGCTTTCCAACCAAATCCCGTCTGTTCTTCGTTATGGCGCGTCTGAAATCAAGCGCCTAATATTTTTTGTCGCTGTCTTTGTTTATCTGTGTTTCATCTACAGCTCTTCATTTCCCGATACTTTTTCTGCGCATGTTCATTTGTGTGCAACTTGGCAAGCATGCCGGTATTTTTCCCTCCGGGCGGCCCTTCTCTATACAGCGAAAGTGAAAAGGAATATCTACAACTCATTTACGTTTTCCCGTATGCCAATGGGAACAATGAAATACGAAATGTTGTTCCCTTTCAGGGCAGTGTTCATATTTCTGGTACATTGAACGAGTCGATGGTTGTTTGGTGTGCAATTATGAAAGAAAAAGTGCCGAATCCGCAAACTGGAAGAAATGTTCACCTGAAATCACTGACACAGAAGTTTCTATGCCATGAAAAAAATTCCCGGGGAACGAATAATTTAAAGAAAAAGCCTAGCCCTCAGTTGTAATTGAGTTATTTAATGATAGTAAGAATGCCGAGCGTTTTTGTCAGCTTTCGGGCATAACAGTTTCCAGTTTGGCTTAAGCTGACGGCTCGTATTCTGACTTATAGTAAGCTTCCCGTAAGGAGAACTCGAAGACACCGTAAAAATTTGTTAAGCGGACGTTTTCTTGCATTGTGCATGTCCCAAGCTAGAAAAAGTCTTGTTCGTCTTAACAATGAAATTCGTCATTCTGGACTTCCTCTTGATGAAGGTATGCTGTATTTGTTTCGTATTAACCTGGGCATGGCCTAGGAACTTTTGAAAAAATACTGTAGACGCAAATTCGCTAGAACTAAAAACTGGAAATCCCACTGGCGCTGCTGAATACTTACGTCGTTGAGGAGAAGGCTTCGGCGCAACGGTGACTCGAGGTCTCCGGCGACGACGAGGACCTCTTCAACGAAGACTCCTTCGTCCTCGCAGCCGACGTCCCGCTCGACGCCGAAGTCCGGTGCCCCGATGACGGCGACGCCGCCGGAGGGTCGCCGCGCGGGCGCCGGGCGTCGGCCCGGGCCCGGCGACGCGACAACCACGACCACGGCTGTCGACGACGACGATGCGTGCGACGAAGAGCCGTCCCGCGACGAAGGCGACGACCTTGGAGGAGACGGCGGGGACGAAGCGGACGCGAGGGCGTTCCCGGTCGCCTCGGCCCAAGGCCCGCGCTCCCCTTTGTCGAGACCCAGTGCGGCTGGAGGAAGTGGACAAACCCCTTTCCTAGAGGTCGCGAAGCCGGCGACGCACCGTTGATGAAGACGTGAGCGTTGCGTTCCCGCAGGGCTCAGCGAGCGTACACTGCGTGGGTAGACGCTGTGACGAATTTCGGTTTATCACCCTCGGAAAGTCATCAAACTGTGCGCATAATCTTCGAGGGCATCCCCGAGTTCATGATTTCTGTCCCCTTCAAGGGCACTGAAATTCGTTTCCGCCAATTTTCATAGAATATAGTTTGTACCAGAGGAAGACCTTGCGGGGTACCGGGATTAAAACGGAAGACAAAGCGTGGGAATGGTACCTTATTTTCGTAACAACACTATACGTGCTTTTTTTCGAGGCAGTGTGCGTAGCCAAGACAATGATTTGCCCTAAATGGCTAATTATGCTTTCTTTGTGCTCACAAAACTGAATGTCTTGAGGTAAAACTTTGAGGTGTCCTTCTGCGCAGTGTGGGTTGAGTGTTTTGCGCACGAAAAACTTATGCACATGCTCGCCAGGTGTTCCTTTGCAGGTGCTTCGAAAGCCAGGGCAATTGACAGGTCCCTTATATTTTGGGCAGCACGACGGGTGAAAGGCAGAAACATTTGGACCTCTCAACTTGAGAAAAAAGGTATCTTCAATGCAGAGTGCAAACCGAAGTTCTCGCCTTCGATGCGAGGGACGCGGGGCAGAGCGTACGTGGGCTTCAACTTGAGAAAGTGCACTTCACCGAGACCCCAGGAAGGAATGTAGCGTAGGACATACGAAGTTAGATTGACGGCAGTGCGTAAAGCGTCGACCTCAGTTTGAGTAATCACAGATTGATAGTCTCAGCAAGAAATTGAACTTCCGAGGATTCGTCCTCTCCTGAGACGTGGCGCGCGGGTTCATAGTCAGAGGTGTGGTCCCGGAGAGACCTGCGTGGACAGAAAAGAAACGACAAGTGCACAAAATGAGCATTGAAGTGAGTGCCTTGTGCAAGGCTTAGCTGATTTTGATTGTGTATTCTAAAGTTCTAGTCATTCCATGCTAATCATTCCACCCCTTCCCCACCCCCCTACTATTTTTGTTTTGAAATATCTACGAACTATGGGTATTAAAAGTAGACGTTGCTCAATTTCAGAGCACGTTTTCTAATTTGAAAACCACGGGGGTAAAAATGAGAAGCTTAGACCCCTATACTTGCTGTAAAGGCTACACTTCCATGTATGATTGAGGTAAAATACAACCTTTCGTACCTTATTTAAAAATTATTCATTGTTGCTTATAAATTTGAAACGCCTGATACAAGTCAAGTTCCAAATGTCCTTTGGATTTCTGTCTGCGTTACCGCCAGAAACATCTTTATTCAGAATGTAACGCTGGGAAACTAAAAGAAGAAATACTACAAGAGCTATTTTCATCCAAACCAACAGCGAGCATTTATAGCTCAGTAACAGATACACCACGGCAGATTGATTGACATCCAAATTGACGAATTGACCGTCGGATTCATGGCGAGAGTTTGCATTTGCACCGTGTTTATTTATATCCAGGTTCGCATCGGTGCTGTTTACACGTCCAATCAACTTTCAGGGCTGCCTATCTAAAACAAAACTTCGACATGGTAAAAACGTGGACACAAGAAATAACACTTCCACAGGACGGGCCCTAGCGCCAGTCCTGTGTAAATGTTCTTGTTTTCCAGATTTTTCCTTCGTGCTTTTTACCATGTCGAAGTTCATTGGCCAGCTAGCCCGAATTTCTGCGCTAAATGCGCCGCCGGGATTTTGAATTCTGTTTACCGATGGCTTGCTCTAGTAATACACTTTTCAAAAGCTGGGTAGCAACAAAGACCTCGACACAAAGTTTACGCCGGGGTCTTATTTGCTCACACGGAAGTTAATGTACCCGAATATTTGCCTGCCTTGCGTGGTAGGCGCGAGCATTCTTGTTTTTTTTTTTTGTCGTAATGTTTGTTTGTTTTGAATGCGGTATACGCATTATATGTAAGCTGAAATGCTGAATACCGTAGCGACGTTGACCGGATCGCTCACTTACTATTAGCGACCCAATTCCCCAACTGCAGCATAAGCACAATTCTTGGACTATTTTAAGGTAATTGCGATGTATATACTCCTAAACTGTACCCGAAACGCCTAATCTTACACAGCCCCGCACTATGTTTATCCACGCTAGAATAATCGGGAAGGAAGAATCACCGGAGAACACAATCTTTGGGGAAAGACAACAACCCCGCTGCTTTCAAGCCACAATTCCCGCACCCATACCATCTGTTGACGTTTCATATAATATGCACGCAGTCGCTTCTCTGCCTAGCTGGCTAATTTCGCACGAGAAAAAAAAAAAAAAAAACTGCGGCAGTCGTCAGGGCCTACATTGTGAATTACGCAACAACAATCATGGTATCAAAACATTGGCAGAAGATTGCTTTTTTTTCTTCTGTGCCGAGTGGAAATGTAAGGCTTCCCCGCCGATGAAATCTTTGCAGTGGAGAGCTCTATAAGTTTGGCGGAAGAAACGCTGTGCAGGACTCCGTTTCAAAAGCAAACGGAAAAAAAAATATTCAGTGCTCATAATACCCATATTATTTAACCTTTTAAGAAAGTAACAGAATAAAACAAACAAAAGCAAAGTTTTGTTGTAGATGAATGCGATGATTTTGGGAGACCAGCTTCAAAGGGAAAAAAATGCGCAAAGGCTCTGTTATATGAACGCAGAATTCGGCTCCAGCCCTTATCACATACCGCCCCGCATGCATTTTTGTCGGGTGCAAATGTAAACAAAAAATAGCGACGCATCTTGAGCTGCTGGAAATGCTTATTCAATCAATACAGGAAACACGAGCGCGCGTCACGGGTTGAACCTCCTCTAAAGACTTAGAAAGAACCAGCGCAGCACCAACACTGACATCTTTGTGAAGCAGAGCTAGATAGCTGTCTGCGCTGCGCGCAAAACTCGTCTAATTTAAGCACCCTTTTCCAATTTATTTCCCGTCTCCGAGGGAAACCTAACACCCTTTCGTATTACGACGACGTTAATCCTCGCTGCGCCCGCGTCGGATTATTGGCGGGGAACGCTCTAATCTGTCGCGCGATCTCGGATACAGCGCTTCGATTTTTGAGATAGAGAAATTTATTGGGTGAATCGCTTTAGGAAAGCAGTTCTCTCGGTACGCTGTATTCACAATGTGCGCGACAGCGGAACAAATCCGTCGCGGGCCGCGATCAGATTAAACGCACGGTAAAGCTGTTAGAATAACAACAGAAAGGTGCGAGACACGCATACTGCAGTAAAGCAGGCTTTGATCAACCCAGGATTCCTCTGGATCGAGATTGATATGTTTGATCACACTTCACCCCATTGAGGCGATGACGTCAGCGGTAAGCAAGGTATAACTAATACGACCCAATAGCCGCTGCATGACGACGGCGCCGGTTTGGGTTTAACAATTTTTGGCTATGTATTAGCTAGAACATTCAGTTGTATTACATTTGAAAGTTATCCTTGCTGTTGTAGCTTTTGATCGCACGCGCAGATTTAAAAAAATTCCACCTAGCATAGGCCGTAATCCGCTATCAAGCGGCTAAAAAATTATTGAACCGTGCTGTTTGCTCGTCACCTCATTTTGTCCGCCCCTCGCGCTATCCGTTTTTATTAAAAGCGCCATGAAGACAAAATATAACATAGCTGGGTGAGGTTGTAACAAGGCCTCAGTACCTACTCAGCTCCATTACGGTCACGAAAGAAGTTTGTTTAACCGAGAAAATTCAAGAAGCAATAAACAGTTTCAAATTTCGCGCTACAGTGACGTGTTATGGGCAGGTGTGACGTCATATAAGGTCTGGAGTGTTTCGGAAAGTCTTTTGAAGGCCTTTTTGGAAAGCGGAGACTGCCAATTCGGTCGAAGAGGTCCACCCACAACACTCGCTTTACGTGAACTACGAATTTTGTACGCCAAAGCAAAAAAAAAAAAAAACGCTGTGCTTTGTTGATTAAATACTGGTCGGCCTAAATTTAACTGAGGATGCAGACAAAGACGAGAGACAAAGCACAAGCGCTGAGATATGTGCTGTGTGGCTATGTGGCATCATGTAATGGAGTAGTGATTTTAGTGTATCCGTTTAAGCTGTCCTGAATTATCCTGCGTCTGAGGAAGCCCCATGTAGACAGGTGTTTTTGTTCGTGACCACGATCAGAAAAACAGACTCCATAGTTGGGTGTCGGACCTGCAACCTGGGCAGCAAAAACTTTTCTCCCTCCGTTTATGAGACGGGCGGGAAACGGACGAAAAATATGCGAATTGCTACATATTGTTGGGACAATACCTTCCACGTTAGCAAGTTGGTAGAGGGCCCAACGGGCGGAGGAAACAAAGAAAATGACGTCTCACTCTGCAAAGTCATTTCAGACGGCAACGTAGATAGCGAACGGGTTGAGCATTTTGTGAAACAGTGCTGTATTTCAATCTTATCGAAATCTTCCCGCAGCCAGCCGCAGCCAGGGGATCTCGGACTAGGGATCCCCTCCACCGGGCGGGTGCCCTAACAACTGCACCTGTTGTTTTAATAAAGATTTGTTTCATTCATTCATTCCCGTTCGAGAAGCGCTCGCAACCTGCCCTGGCCGGCTCTAATGATGATGATTACGACGGTGATGATGATGAATTTAACGATGATGATGATTGTAAGGGGTGATGACCGGTCATCTTATCAACGAATCTAATATATCTGCGTTGTACACTTGGTTTAATTCTAGCGCTGCTCTTAGGGAAGGCTCAAAATACTTGTTCTTTCTGTCAGAGGTGTTAGCGGTCCTAGGCTATATTCCCCTCTCTTCTCGTCTTCCACCAGCATTCTAAGTTTCTTTTAGTCGCCTCGACAGCCCTGAAGTTTACTGCCTCTGTGGTGCCCTTAAATCCTAGGGCTTCTGGAAGCCCAATAATCCCCTCACATAGCTTTGGATGGATTTACTCACATTCCAACACTATGTGCCACACAGTTTCCGTTTCTCTTCCGCCGACCACGCATACGGCATCATTTTGTGTGCACTTCCCCACCAAGGTCTTCTCCAACACCCTTACAGCGTCGCGCAAAGCTCAATTTGTTAGGCCTTATTCCTGTAAAGCGTGCTTTGCCTGTAAGACACGTACGCCATGCGACAAAGCCTGCGAATTCTGCCCAGGGGAAGGGGAAAGGGGAGCGTGCGTGAAGGCGAAACCGGATGTGACGGCAGCACCGTGGCAGCACCGCACGCTCGCCCTAGCAGAAAAGAATAAAAACAAAGTGGAACAACGACGAAGGCGAGGATAGCGCTAAGCCCGAGAACCACCTGCTGTTCCAAACGGATGGCCCGGCGACGACGACCTCGGGCAGGCGGGCGGTAGCCGCAATTCCTGCGGCCGCGGACGCGACAGTGGGGAGAAACGAACCAAACAATCCCGCCCAAACGAGCGACCCGCCGCGGCGCGAAGCCAGGCCTAGAGAAACACCTGGCTCCGGCACCGGTGATTAAAAAAAAAAAAAAAAGAGTGCCCTCGCCGTGACCTCATTCCGGCCTTCGTTTATACTTTCCCCGGCGGAATCCCTCCGTCCGTTTTTTCGTCCTTCCTAGCGTGATGAGTGCGTCGGCCCGAAGCGCGACGACTTACCGTCTCCGAAAGCGCAAGTTGCGGGACTTTAGGAGGATTCCGGAAACGCACTTTACGCCAATTTTCCCCTGAGCTTCTTCACAGACGGCGTGTGCAACGAAGACGATATGTCGTTACGATGCTGATACTTCTCGCAGGATAGAATCAAGTTAAGGCAGAGGCTGTGCTTGGCGTGATGCTTCACAGTGTGAGTGTTGGAGTATAGACCGTTTTCTTGAAAAATCCCGCCCCCCCGTTTCAAGGTTTGGGCACAACACGCAGACATGCGCACATACAAGCACCCGTACTGACGTGCGCAGTTGCTCACATGATAATATCTTGCACCAACCAACCTTTATTGTTACGCAAATTTCGAATTCCTAAAAGCCTCAGAAGGGCGTATAAAATTACTTAGCATGTCGTCACAAGTATTACGATATTACAGCAGAAAGTCGATTCACAGACGCAGATTGCATGTACGGTCGCATTTCTGCCAATGATTTGCATGTGCAGGTAGGATAGATAGTTGGGCGCTCTCGAGTATAGCGGCGTACCAAAGAAACAAGCGCGGTCAGATGTCAGAGCGCACTGACACGGGGGTTCGAAGGTCAGCCAAGCGAACTAGCGGAAACGAAAGAAACAAACAAACTGAGAGCGAAGAAGCGGTGGGAGGCGATCATTTGGGACGCCAAGTTCAACAAACTGCGCAACAAAGTCGGCCGCCGCCGCTGCCGCCAAGCCATCCTAAAGAACCGTATCGCACGATGCCTCGCAATGGCGGCGGCGTGAGAAAGGCGCGCGCATGAACAACGCGTGACTAAGTTGGTTGCCTTTGGCTGCTCTTGCGTTCACGGAGCGAGCATTGTGAGACGTAATGGACGAGAACAGGGGCAACGCCTCTTAGATGAACGGTCGCCCAAGCTTCCCTGTTTTGCCCTGGCTCTTTTTCAGAGATTGGCACGGGTTCATCGTGGTGACGATTTTATTTTACATACGTCAGTGAGAAATGCGGCATCGGGCGACATCGGTATTGGTTACGGTACAATGCAAACGGATGTGCGAAGAACCTAACAGCGGTGCCTTGGAGATGGTGACATAATGAGCTTTGACTGCTAAAAAGAAAATGGATGTGTCATTCACTCCCTACGAATCCTGAGTTAATTTAACTCATGAGACCACTTGCCTCCACCCCGCGTTGTCGAGGGGCTTCATAACGTTGCGATGCAGACGCTTAGCTTCACCATCCGCCTTAACGCTTTCGATTGGCTTCGATCTGTCTCCTACGCGTTGCACCGCTGCTTGTTCATGCCATCGCTTAATCAGTGAGTCGACGGCTATGCTGGTGGGGACGATCACCGCTCGCTACTGCTGAGTTTAACCTCGCTCTGTGGAACGCCGAGGCATATAGAAAGCTCCGTGCAATATAACGCCTCCGAAAGAGCTGTTTTTCTGTTACGGATGCCGGAAGCCGTTTTTAAAGCGAAACTTTATATCTCTACCCCTCAAGAGTTCTGTCGCGACCGTTGGTGTCAACAGAAAGCTCCCGCTAACAAATAAAACAAGTTACTAGCACCGCCAGGAATCGAACCTGAAACGAATAAAGAAACGGAGCGAGTGCCCGTTATTTTACCGATGGAGCCCACGCGTGACGGGGGAGACAGGCGGTGTCGCACATCTGCGGGTTTACCCCTTGCGTTGTCGCTGAATGCCACGTGATAGCGTCACGCAACCTTTCGCGCCGCTGTGCGCTCCGCCCACGGTACGTGCAGCGGCCGTGGGCGCGCCTTGCTCTAGGAGTTAGTAAAATTTAAAGGAAGCTCACCCCAACGCACGGCATCTCACTTCTCCTCCGTCTCTATCGCCGATCTCTTCGCCTCCGTCGATGGCGGAAGAGATGGAGGAGAAGCGAGATCGTCTAACACCGGGTTTGAGCTTCCCTTAATTTTATAAAAAAAATAGTTTCCACTCATGTGCTTCACCAATACAGCACAACCAACAACCCTTCATGGATCATTCATTGATTTCACCTTAGCAAAGAGTATCTCTGAAGTAATAAAGCGTGTGATCAAGTGCATTTCCCTTGCCTCTCGTTTCACTGCTTCTAGAGCCACGTTTGTGAATTCAAGGGACTTCGCATGGGTGATCATTGTGGGTGTCGCATACAGCTTCGCTTTCCAACCGCCTTCACAGGGTAAATTGGCGAACGTGTTTTTTGCTCAAAAGCCATTTAAGTAGTTTAAAACTACTCGCTTCTCCCTTAACCGGGTGGGTGTTACGGTGAGCACACGATGACTGGACTTTCTGCAGCAACCGCGACGACCCCTGTTGTGCGGCCAAGGTCCTCCTAGCCCAACGCGGCCGTTTCCGTTCGCGGCAGGTGGAAAAGGGGCACTCGGCGGCTCGTGGCCAAGGGGCCGAAAAAAACTTCGGCCGTCGAGCAGGCGCGACGAGTGCGACGACCTGAAGTCGAGTTTTATGACACTGCCCTCCACCGTGTGCGCAAGCGTCTGCGAGGACGCGCGGTTACGACCCAAATAGGCGCCGATGTGAACGAAGTTTAAAGGGGAAATGAAGACAAATACAAGTTTGGTTCATTCGAAAGAGTGTCGCGTTGAAATAACACTGACACTAATCTTAGCGTAAACTTAAAGGGACCCTGCAACACTTTTGTCAACTTTTTTTGTATATTAATTGCTTGCAGAACGTGGTCACCCAACAGACACAGTATTTATATTAGGTTGTCGCAAAGTAGTTAAGCCAAAAATTACCGCTGTATGCCCATAAGACAACTTGTAAACTCGCTCAAAAGATTTTTCTGTCGTTCCTGTATCTTGACGCTCTTCGACGGCTCAAATTACGTCACTAAGGCCATGTAGCGGCTGCTGGACGATTTTCCTTCAGTTGCAGCAATGTTTTTCGATAGCAACTTAAAAAAAAGGCCAAAAAAACAAAGCAGAAATGGAAGGCGTATCTGGTGGGACGAGCAAATCGCGCAGTGCCACTCCATGCTGGCGATAACTATAACTTTCGCAGTGGTTCCAGACGCGAAGGAAAGAGTGAAAACACTTATCGAAAGTATTGCAGGATCGCTTTAATATAAATAAAAGCTATATAATGAGAAAACAGAGACTATCCATTAGACTCAACAGCGACTTTTCTGCATTGAACTTAAGACGGAGTATGGGCAGTTTGTTGGGACTGGGTGAGGCCACGGAGCAAGAATAAAATAGGAGGCGAAACTAGGCTTCCTAGCGCGGCCAGATAATGTCACAGGCGCTCGTCATACGTTAAGCTAGCGGCATCTGCCGCGGGTAAAGAAACTGCGCGGCCGCCGCAATGGGCATTTCACTGCTCAGCCGCGGAATCAAGTGCGGCCGCTATCACTTCGTCCATCAGGTGTCGCTACCCTCTCCTTCGCCGTCGCAGGTACGAAGCTTTGCAGTCCGCCTTGGTTTTCATTGTGACATTATCTGGTCGCTCGCCCGCGCTTGTCGCAATGGGCCGTTTCACCTCCTATATATTCTTGCTCCGTGGGTGAGGCTGAAGAAACAGGGCAAATTAAACAGGGATTATAAGCTTGCAAAACGAGCTATTTGCGCTTGAATGTAGGGCCCATAATTTTGTAGAAGTAAGAATGGGAGGGGGGGGGGGGGTAAGTACTGTAATGTACGAACTAGCACATAAACATAGCAGCATCAGTGCGTACGGCGCGCACTATGCCAGATGACGCTGCGCAGCCGTCGGGCGCGTAGCTCTTGTCGGCCACGACAGTGGCCACTGGCATAAGCGACACTGCCACTTACGCGCCACTTCCTGTCGAGTCATCCACAATATTTCACGACACGATCACTATCAACTGTTACAATAAGACAGATATAAGTACTGCAAAAAAAAAAGAAACCGTGTGCGGACAGTGTTTGTTCAGCAGCATCGTTACGCCGTCTACGAAAGATGGTAAACAGGCTAACAAAAAGTATGTTTTTTTACCGTTTGGAGGCAGCCTTAGTCAACATACCGAACTTTCGTTTCAAATTTCTGCCCTGGATACGTCATTATCGAAGTCGCAAAAGACACGACGCCGCGGGAGAATTTAAATTTTAGATTAAACTCAATAATTTCACAGTGAATAAAGCATCTTTTTCTGCCTAAAGCATTGTTAGTTCACGATGAAGCGTTGCTACATTGCGAGTACTGCGAAACGAGGAATAAATGGAGAAGTCTGAGAGAGAGAGAGAGAGAGAGAGAGAGAGAGAGAGAGAGAGAGAGAGAGAGAGAGAGAGAGAGAGAGAGAGAGGGGGGGGGGGGGAGGGATGGAGGGAGAGAGAGAGAGAGAGGGGGAGGGGGGGCTTTAATGCGAATTGGTGAGTTAATTCCAGCCAGTGACGGGGATTGCTGCCCTAGATGGGGGATGACTACACTGAGGAGTTGTGAATGTTGGGCATTACGGGTACAGCAGGAAGATGGCGAACAAAAAAGAAACGTTGAAAACGAGATAGTACGAGAAAATGTTGCTAGCAAAGTTCGGACAGAAGTTATATTGAAAAGAAACCACAAAACTAAACAATTAATCAAATTACAAAGCAAACGATGGGAAGAACACCAAACCAGGAAAAAGAAATACATAAACATCACGGGGCGCAATGGCGCAACTCTGTGCGCAGTAGGATTATCTGAAGCGGCGGAAGCCCGCAAGACAGGAAACTGACTTCTCCCCTTTTAGGTTTGTGCTTTAGTTTATGCAACCATAAACTAAAGGTGTCTTTGTTGGGTGCGGTCCGCATGGCATCCTTCAGAGTGAGTTCCCAACTTTTTCAATTAAATATTCCCACAGTGCCTGCGGCGGCTTCGATAAACCAGTGGCAGTAACTTATTACCTAGGGCCTGACTCACCGCGTCGACGTACTGCGGGGCCCGATCTGTAGTGTGGCCTCACAATACAAGCCGGGAAGAAAAATAATGTAAAGGGTGCATCGGTGCCGCGTTTCATTTTAAATACGATATAATTAAACGGCCAATTGAGCCAAAAAAGCCAGCTTTGGAGTCGGAAGCCTCGTAGCGGCTCCTTGGAAAGAGTTCCGTAGCACGAGGTGTTCCATAGCGCGATACTAATTAAACTCAGCAATAGCGAGATGCAGTCGTCCACTCCAGCACACCGCAGATGAAAGGAGAGTAAGAACGCAGCCGAACGAGCGGACAGACAAGCAGCAAAATTCACCATCATCGTAACGGCTGGTTCCTACCTTAACACGGCGGCGGGAACGAGCAGCAGTGCAACGCTTAGGAGACAGATCGAAGCCACTATAAAGAGCTAGGGGGGATTGCAAAGTGATGCGTCTCCAACAGCAAGACTGCGAAGCCCTCCGATAACACGGGCGGGAGCAAAGCGTCCCAGGTCTTCAATTGCACATTCAGGCTTTCGCACTCACAATCCACTAGACGTGATTATGTGTGCTCGAACATTTTTTCCACTTACAACTTCATCCGCCGGCTGCAAATTCGGTGAATGACGTCTTCTGATGTTCGCCGCTTAAATGCGACTTTTATCATACCATTATCCTAGGTAACTTTTTTTCGCTTCCTTCCTTCCTTCCTTCCTTCCTTCCTTCCTTCCTTCCTTCCTTCCTTCCTTCCTTCCTTCCTTCTTTCCTTCCTTCCTTCCTTCATTCATTCATTCATTCATTCATAAATTTGTTCGTTGATTTTTCGAAAAAAATGTGAGGCGAGAAACCGGATGAGGCGCTGAGAAATTCGACACCTACCGCATCCTTACCGAACGAACGTTTCGTAATACTCTTCGTCAATAACATATTCAGGGCGCAGCCAGCATGATACCGCCTTGCGGCTTGTGCGGGAGCGATTTCCGAATGCGCCGCAAGGATATGCTTACGTAAGCCAAGAGCGAGATGAATATTTTTCCCGTTAGTTGGCTGCAATTTTTCCCGGTGTCGTATGGATTTCAAGCGTCCAAACGCTGAAGCGTTTCTTTTGCATTTATATTTAGATATCGACAGGTCGTTTGTTCGATGTGTTCTGTCATTTTACTCTTCGAACCAACCCCTTGTATAACGCCCAACAACGACATTCTCGCAGACGGTTTTGAACGAGAAGCAATACAGCGAAGAACTACAGGCACAAAACTGAAAACGAAAGTGTAGGTGAAGCATTAAACGAGGAATTCGACGCGAGAAGGACGAAAGCGTAGGCGCACTGGGAGCAGGGGCTGAAAACTCCCAGGCCCCTTAACAACAACTAAAGTCATATCGCACGATCAGCGGCGCCGAGGGTCGTTTTCAAAAGGCGCGCCGGAATGACGCATGCCTAATCGGGGTCGCTCTCGAGTGCGCATGCGCAAGCACGCCGTGAGCAGAGAACGTCACGCGTCTCCCCACGCGACCACCGCCTCGGTCGGAGTTTGGGTTACGCCCCAAGCGTGGAGAATGCGCGGCTCGGGTGTTAGAGCGCCGCATTCCGGGGGGATGAACCCGCCCTGCACATATGCTGTTCTCGGGTCTCGGAATTCCGCGAGGGGGCGGGGGCGGGATGGGGGCTGCTTGTGCGTTACGACGCATTCGAGCCGGGGGCCCTTGACCACTAAACTCGGCGGGAACGAATTATGGAAGCGGAAGGGAAAACGAGTGAAGTGAAAGTGAAACTGCCGAGATGCGGACGATGATAGAGAGAGCAGTGGTCGTGGTTTATCTAAATCCAGTGTGAAGTTCGTTGGCTTGCGAGTTCAACGGCCGCTGTCACGACCCCACGTCGAAGATCTGTGCTTTTTTTTTTTTTTTTGATGACTACTGCCTGCACTTGCGAAGCCAGATATACCTGTCTTGCATCGCAGTAATTCAAATAAATAAGAAAGCTGTGGCGCACCATTGATTATCCAGTTTGGCTAAAATGTCTGACAAACAAAATTATGGCCATCTTTACACAGCAGCCAACATTTTCTGCGACGTCATGTTCAGAATAGGTTCGTTGTTCCCCTAATATGCTTGCTGAGACGGTTCCAAAAGTATGACAATGGCAACAGCTGCCGGGAAGGTAGTACATCATCTCTCCTTCGTGCTCGCACTGTGTCCCGGATGTGGATCCCCTGCTGCACATTTACCAACTGTACTCAGGACCATGAAACCACGCCTTGAAAAACATGCTGACAGCTTTGATTCTTACTTTATTGGGCACATGCGCGCCCGCTAAAGGATCCAGAGCAAGGGTGCCTCCTACTCCATTTCCTTCTGTGTTGATAATGCTCTATAATATCCGCCGCCTCTCTTCCGGCCTATCTTCCAAAGCGTAATTCTTGGACACGGACCTGACTCTGTCGCTGAGGAGACTCCACCACTTATCTCTCGCACTGTCGCTGTTACATACCTTTGACAACCCGCTTCCTCAGAGGTGAACGGCCGGATCCACCAAACTATCGCAACCAGAAAGCAACCGAATTTGCATGATTCAAACGCGCACCCGATTTCATCGCGCAGGTAAGTTTACTCCGGGAAATTCCAAAATTTGATGCCTAATGCAGATGTAAATGACATGAAACCACGCACCTGGCCGACACATTTTGAAGGCAAAATTTAAGCTTTGTCTGCCGCACTGATGTTGATATTATGCCAAAACGCACAGCAAGAAAGCCAACTTTAGGAAATGAGAGGACAGATCATCATGACGACGACGACGACGACGACGACTTGATTGATTGATTGTAGGGTTTAACGCGCCGACGCAACGCAGGCGATGAGGCGCGCCGTAGTGGAGGGCTCCGGATTAATTTTGACCACCTGGGGATCTTTAACGTGCGCCGAAATCTCGTACACACGGGCGTTTTTGCTTTTCGCCTCCATCAGAAAAGCGGCCGCCGCGGCCGGGAATCGAACCCGCGACCTTGTGCTCAGCAGCGCAACGCCTTAGCCACTGAGCCACCGCGGCGGGTGACGACGACGACGACGACGACGATGATGATGATGATGGTGGTGGCGGTGGTGGTGCTGATGGCGGCGAAACGCGAAGCTTTCTTCGATACAAATGCAAAGTCTACAATCCAATTATCCAATCATCAAATCAACGACAACGCTGAGATAACAGAAACAGCACTTTCGGAATACCCAAACAAAACTAATGGATAGAAAATCATGACATCACATTCTATAGCTCAGGGTTGTCGTTGAATTTCACTTTGGCTGATTGTATTGCGGACCTTGCACTTATATCGGAGTCTGGAAACGTGTTAAGGTGTACTGAAATTTTTTGTGAAGTGTGACTTTGATCTCGTAGCATAATAGGTCGCATATTTGCCTATTATTTTGTGCCAGCTCTGTTATTGTTTCCTGTTTTGGTCATATTTCTTTGTATTGTACCACCCTCACTCTTTCACTCTTGATTGGACCATTCTTGGCCTGTAGTATTTTCTTAATAAATAAATAAATAAAGCTACGCGCTTCAACCATTTTTGTTACAGAATGGGGAGGTAGATTTTATCCAGAATGGGGCGCACGCAGCAAAAATCTCCGTGCTTCATAAACTTGCTCATTGAGCTCCTGGTGGCATTGTGACTGGAGCCGGTAACACTGAAAATGTTTGCCGTTTCTAGTGCCCTGACCATCATAATTTTAGACGTGACGGGCTATTGGTTCCTTCGCTACCAAATCGTGAATTCCACCTGGGACTCTTCAAGTTTTCGAGAACGACCGTCGCTCAGGGCCGCGGAAGCCTTGCGTGAAAATATGAATCTGCTTTGTTTACGTCAATCGCACACTAATGACTCCAAGACGCGTATTTCGAAACGCTTCGCTGCACAGAGCACCCACGTGACATGCCTGTTCACGTGATGCAGAACGGTAATTAAATGTCGTAATTGGCTGCGCCCCAAGCCTAAAGCGACATAAAACATACCAAATCACTATTAGTAACAAAAACAACATGTTTATTTGTGTTTGAAAAAAAAAAAAAAGAATCTTAAGCAATTAAAAAAAACCTAAGAGATACACCTGCTGGGGCTCGAACCCAAGCGTCAGCGCCAGTAGTCACTACTCTTCCCTGAGGCCACAGGCGCTCAAAAGAATAGCGCGCGAAGTGACATCCCACATGTCACGTGGGTGCTCTGTGCAGCGAAGCGTTTGGACACATGCCTCCGGGACACCCAGTGCAAGATGGTACTTGGTTTCCCTCGCTGTCGGCGAGTAAAATTACCATGCTCTGTATGAACGCTTCATTGGGCTACCTTTTCGGAGCGATAACGACTGAAACGAGGTATTGGTTGCAGCAGCAGAAAAATGGGAAATAGCTCGTTGAGGAATGCCAATTGATGAATGGGTGCACGAAATTTCACCCACGTGATCTTGACCAATTGCTTTGGATTGGATAGATTTCAGTGTTGGAAGACCTTCGTGTCCATGGCAATGGTTCTGGCTGCTTTTGAGACGATTTCACTTTCCGGCTTGATTGTAACGCGCACACAAATTTGAAGGCACGTTTTAGCAAGAAACAAAATTAAAGCAGTTACACTCAATGTGAAAGGTGTCGGAAGTACAGAGCAGCGATTCGTTATAATGGGCTGTAGCGCCGTTATCCGCTCACTGCTACCACCCAATGCAATTAAAATTTCCCGCCTTCGCAGTGCTCGCGCTCCCCCTGCCTGAAGCTGTGCCAGCGGGAGTTCTATTCTCTTTGTGCTTGCTTTTCCTCCCGCGCGTGCCAGTGTTGCACTGCCACTTTTTTCGCTGACTATACTAAAAACCAACCAAACGAGCATTCCTGACTAAATGAACGCGAGCGCTGCCTACAGTTTACTTTGCGCTAAACAACGGGGAGATGTATGACAAGCGGCAGCGGTTCACGAGTTTCGAACGCTTATTACTATATAAACCGCTTGGCTTTGGAAACCTCTGGGTTATGCCGCGACGACAGCCGCTACGACGGAACGCCGTGTGGCTATTCTTTGGTCCAGCGAGTGAACTACGATTACAAGGCGAGCCCCTAAAGTGCTCTTCACTTAAAAGGTACGTGTTAGAATCGTGCGAACAGGGTAATCCTGGAGGCGCCAATCTCTACCTCCCAGTTCCGCGTTATCTACCTAGCACTACTAAAATTGGCCGCGTGTGTGCGTGGTTCGCTGCAAATATCGTCTGAAGGTCTTCTGCTACCCCTGCCTCGTAACACCGTCATTTCATCCCCCCTCCCCGAGACACGCTGTACTCGTCCCCTCTTCCTCCCCTTATGGATACGATTGACGTTTGCTTAATTCGAATATATTTTGCCGCGTTCGCACGGCTGACCTGTCATCTGTTTGAAGCTTTTCTTCGCATTGCTCTGGGAACAGCTCGAGGGAACATCCTGTTCTGGTATTTACTGTTACCTCCCCTGTCTTCGACGTCGGTTTTAACGAATTTCTATTAAAACCAATCCTGCGCCTATTTTTAATTAATTTTTAATTAAGAGAACGCTGTCACTACCGGTTGCGTACTTAACATTTCCTTCAAGAATGCCTAAAGTTTTCTTCTGGCCGGACAATGTTGATACGTATGATTCACGCCAACAGTTTTAGTAGTTTTAAATGGTTTTGACAGACAGACAGACAGACAGACAGACAGACAGACAGACAGACAGACAGACAGACAGACAGACAGACCAAAGGTTTCGCGTTTAGGTGGCCTGAGAAAGACCATGGTCGTTTGAAACTGAGGATCTATAGCCCGCTTTGATACCGTTAAATACACATTAAATATACAACAACGTGGTTCATGAAAATCTGATATTTGAGTACTTCGGATGCGTTAGGAAGTGTTGCTATCCTCCCTCGGCATTGTAGCCCAGCCATGGCATAATCTCACTTCAATAAAAAAATTGGCCCCAACCCACGCTGTGAAGGTGGTTGGAAAGCAAAGCTGTAAACGACACCCACAACGATAGCCCATGCGACATCACTTGAATTCACTCACGTGGCTCTACAAAGAGTGAAACCAGAGATTCTGCCTGCCGTTACCTAGAATTCGTAGGGGCGGCGTCCCGAACGCAGAAGTGCCGGCCATGGCCGGGCTACAGCGGCAGCCAGGACGTGCGTCGGCAGAAAGAAAACGGGGAGGAGCGTCATTCGAAGGTGAGACAGCGGAACCTAGCCATCCTGATGTGCTAGCTACACCACCGCCCGACACAAGCGCAGACACCGAAATAATTCGACATGTGAGCTTAGTGATTTCCATTTATACCGATTTAAACTAGTTAGTTTAGTAAGTTTGAGAATTGCGAGAAATCTGAGGTAACTTTTATAATCGCCATGTATCAGAACCAGTTGCTCCTTTCGCCTTTTGTAATACCTGATAAAGCACAACCGAATTGGCATTCACCAATTTAGAAAACGGAGTCCCATTGGTGGCAAGCAGTGTGTTTCTCTATCGTTTCACCAGCGGCCAGATGTCTGTATGTGGTCTCTATATTTTGTTTTCCCGCCCTGGACACCAATACTCAACGTATCTTTGCCGTACGACCATATAATTCCGTCGGGTCCGGGTTACGCAGGAGATGCTGTCGAACAAGTTAATCAAGCCGTGCGAAGGAAGTGCGCAATGGACGCGAAGCTGCGCAAAACAGGCCCAAAACAACCGTCGTTAAAGCCGATGACAAAGCCGACGGAATGTGACCGCCGAGGTGAGCAGCTCCGGAGCGCGGGGAACGCTGGGTAAATTCGCCGCGCCATCTAAAGTGTGCTCCATGAGTGAACCCGCCCTCCCCACTCCTCCCCCCTCCCCCTCCGCCACCACCGCCTCGGCCGCGTTAGGAGTTTGGCTGGTGGAGGCAGAAAGCTTTGCTTTAAAATGAATCGCGTAATTTCTGTGTTATATTTCATATCGTCACGTTTGCGTTTCATATCTCCATGACTGCACACACTGTGGAAAAAGTGCGAAAAGATAGGCAGAGCTAATATCTGACCTGACGCCTGCAGTCATTTAAATCGTGCGGACATTTACTGTTAGAGTTCTCAGTAATTTAATAGCATGGCATATAAAGTTACAGAAAAGTGCATTGAATGCAGAGCGTCAAAGATTCGCATAGTGTGGAAGAATTTGAACAAACAATAATTTAACGAAAGTATTGTAATCTTCTGGGTACGCCGGCTTTGCCAAGGACCACTGGCGCTGTGACGCTCAAAAGACCAGCCAAGGGCAACGAGCAAGCCGCTTTCGGATAATCGACTTAAAAAAAAAGCGCATCAACTAAACATACAAAGACGAGGACATAATCAACCCGCGCGGCGCGTCAAATAGCGACCATTCAGAGCTGATATACCATGAATGCACACGATTTCACAATTAACCACCCTCTCCAGTCGAAACGCGGGCGCCCGCTGCAAGCGACGGAGTCACGATAAACGGCCAGAGTACGGCGAAAAAAAGTTTTCTGCTTTCCCATTCGACACACTGTGTTGTCTCCCGTAATAATAGGCCCATGCCACATACGTGAAACGTGAGCGACACACCTCTATGGGTCGGGTACACAATATAAAAGAAAGAAAGAAAGAAAGAAAGAAAGAAAGAAAGAAAGAAAGAAAAAAAGAAAGAAAGAAAAATGAACGAAGAACGAAACGAAGGAAGACAGGAAAAACAGATATAGAGAAAGACAGAAATAAACGTTTAAAAAAGAAGAAAAAGAAACGGCAATAAAAAGGAGGAAAAGGAAGGATAAACAACATCTAGGTTTTTTTTCTCCCCGAGCTGCCTTTTCACTGACAAAGCGTTATAGATAAACAAATAGAGAAAAGCTCGCTCACGCCAACGTCACGCCGGAGAACTCCCCACTACCAACCAGCCTACTTAAAGGGCGTACAGGCCTATAGACCGGGGAATCGATCGGCCAATATAACGCGCCTTTATGCGCCCTCGATAGGCGATTACCGCAACACCGCTTTACGGGCTGCCACGTAAAATACGCGGGGTAATCGCTTGCCTTGCCTTTTTTACGGCCGTTTTATTATTGCGTGTATATTCTCTCGTACCTGCTAGTTTTCTCTCGATGAAAACGGGCGCGCGTTGTATTTAGGTCTGACACTGCGTCAAAGAGAGAACTCGACCGCCGGAATTCAGTTTCTCTATGGGGTGAAATTTCTTCACGTCACGAGAAGTAATTTGCAGTGTCCAGTGACGGCTTGAGGAAGACGGAGGGAGGGGTATGTGTAGTAGCCTTGTCTACTCATTAGGGCTGGCAAGAGCACATAGAGGATGAGGACGGAGTGTTTGCTCTTCTTCCTCACTTTGCTAACCGTCACCCCCTTTTTACTTTATTCCACTTTTAAATTGGAACATTATTTGAAGGTCCGGCTGGCTGGCTGGTCTTCTATCACAAATACGCTTTGATACGTCATAACAGCTACCGTTGTCGTAACAAACGCCATATCATCATTATTATCATCACCGTATTTAGTCCTTTTCAGGACGACAGCCTCTCCAATATATATATATATATATATATATATATATATATATATATATATATATATATATATATATATATATATATATATATATATATATATATATATATAATCAGTATAGGAAATGAGGGGCACGTTGAAAATAACACAGAAATTAGAGTCGGCAGTCAAAGAAACCTCGGAAAGCAAAGGGGAGGATGTGGTAGTTCTTTGAAACAGATAAAGAATTTGGAAAGAAAGAAAAAAAGTGGAGAAAAAATGCCCGCCAGGTGGCATCCGAACCCACGACCTCCAGAATACCGGTCTGGTGCGATAACCACTACGCTACCGGCGGGGCGATTTTACCCTCCACTTTCTGGGGTATTTATGTTTAGGTATTTTGTTTCCTGTGCTTGGGAGGTGGTAGCCAGCGCCACTCGGACTACTCGGGGTGAAGGGGACCTTCTTTTTAACTCCCGGGCCGTGACTCGAAACAGGCGGGCACATTCGAGTTCGTTCTTCTGCAACAATGAAAATTAGTTTTTTTCCTGCGCGTTATTTTGCCTTTATTACGAAAGCTCCCATGTGCAGCGGAGCTTTCGTTACCAGCATTAGCTGTTATTTCGAAGACCTGGCCATAAATTTTCGGCATTTCGCATAACTCGAAACTCTGCTTATCTCGAAATTTTCAGCGGATCGTACGGCTTCGAATTCACGAGGGATTACTGTATATATATATATACATGCACACATACGCCTTATACTCGCACTACTAATCCTTTCAAGTAATCTCAAGTACGTCAAAGAAATCTCAAGCAAGCCGAAGTATTTCTGCGAGTGACTCTCCTAAGCGAAAGAACGAGCTTTATTTATAGACGAATATCCGACATTAGTTTACCAGTAATTTTATTTATCGTTATCGCCACTTTATTACATGCCTCTGCTTTCACACAGCAGTGTTTCCCAAAGACGATCAATAAGAACCGGGGATTCGTGGAAGCCCTTTGCCGCTTCCTGGCGCTGCCATCCGGCTTTATCTTTACGTCGATAGTGAAAGCTTAGGCGCCACAACGACGGTTTATCGGCCATTTCCTTTTGCTTCTCCGAGAACTCAAGTAAGCGCATAGCAAAGACGGCGGAAAAAATAAATACACACAAGAACGGGGCAAGTAAACGAACAGCCGCAAGGCCCCTCAGGGAAGAATGGAATGAGAAGGGAGGCGGGAAGCCACTGGGTGCAGGGGGCGGCATTCGTGTGGCCACGGTCACGACCGCCACGCGTATTCACGTTCACTCACGTTTTTTCATCCCCCCCCCTCCTCCCCCGACATCGAGAGCGGGCGGCAGCCAAGTACTGGATCAATCCTCCTCCTCCTACCCCGGTTTCTCCTCTCGCCGTACTCTAATCTCTTCGATTCATCGCTCGGGGCGAAATCGAACACCCTCCATTACGAATCTCCGGTTTAACCGCCCCGGAACATCCCACGTGTACTTTTATAAACCTCTGCGGGCACCGAGAGGTGAAGGCAGTCTACGACAATACAGTTCGGAGATGCTAATCACCGCCACCAACACCACCCCATTAACGCAGCTACCACCACCACCACCACCACCACCACCACCACCACCACCACCACCATCATCATCATCATCATCACCACCACCACCACCACACCATCATCATCATCATCATCATCGCCGTCATCAACGTCATCATCATCATCGTCGTCATCCTCATCATCATGATTGGCGCATTACCGCTGTGTGAAAACATGTTCTATACATAGCAAGCAGTTTACTCAGTGCGCGTGTGATCTTTCAGCCGTTTCCCTTTCAATGTACTTCTTGCAACTTCGTGGTTCATTAAGACGACCATTGCACCTTTTAATTACTTGATTGTGGAGTTGATTAAATTCAATTACATAATAAACTTCACTTAATTACTTGATTGTGGATTTCAAGTGCGAAGTAGCCAGCTTATATTTATTTTGGAGCTAAATTCTAATAAAAAAACAATAATAATAATATCATCATCATCATCATCTTATTTGTGGTCTGCGCAGGCGCAGAACACAAATGGCGCAGGCCACTCGGATGAACCAGGTGTCAACCATTTGAAAAGTACAGTGCTGTGACTCCCTGCATACGCTGCGTACTCATTTGCCAGGCATTTCCACTAATAACGACGAGCAACAAGGTCACGTATGCGCCAATTTTACGTGACGGTTCACTACAAACGCGTCTTGTGCTTTAACGTTTTTTTTGTGCTTATTTCACCTGTTCTCTTTTTTGTACTTATCGTGCTATATTTTCTGCACGATGTATGGCGACTTCCCGTAAGAAGTTCATGGCTAGCTCGTGCCTGCGTGGGTCCGAACGCGCATGCGCGTGTATGGGCTCGTGCGCGTGGGCGTTATACGCTGAATACTTTATACACTGAACGCACACTCAATGCGTGTGCGTTATACAATATTATGCATAGGTATGCACTGAACACTCATTATAATAAAGTCATCAAGAAAGAAACTGGCGTCGTTATAAGTGACCTTTCGTTAAAAGCGAGGATGATTTCCTCTCTGCCCACTGGGGCGGAATTTAAAAGACACACACACACAAAAGCGAGATTTCGAATAGAGTGTTTTCTTTATAACAACGGTTTAACTCACCTAAATGAATAGCAAAAAAAGGTGGAAAGTTTTGTCCGACTTTATCAAGTTTATCATCTTTGGAAGAGACAAACACTGCCGTTTTTTTTTTTTTTCAATGCTAGAAGAAAATACTACGCGGGATCGAGCGAGCGGCTCAGCGACCTTGTTATCGCTGCCGCCTCAGCTGTGCGGCCATAGCCGGGAGGTGAAACAAAAGGGACGGCGACGAGCAGCGTGGCGACGCGGTCGGTTTATAACCTCCTGACCTACGTTCGCCGGGGGCTATATTTCGGTAACAGCGGGCAGGTGCAGACGCATCGGCCGAGCCTCCTGCCGGCCGACCACGCGGGGTGAACGTCACCGAGACGCGGCGGAGCGTGCAGGCGGCCCCGCTGGCACCGGAATAACGACCACGCCGCAGGGCACGTATATACCGTGAGTGTCGGGTTATAAGGGGCCGCGCTGGAATCTAGGTCATTTAAGAAACAAAGCTGGGCTGCACTCGAGTGCAACTTAAGAACGGCAAATGAGCTGCCGTGGCTTCATAAAGAAAGTTGAGACTAGCGCGAAAGCTAAAACTGTGTCCAACCTTCGTTTAAAGTGCGTCCATCGATCGTTAAACCTTCAAAGACCCAGATGGCGAGCGAAGAACGAACTCATGCGACGATTTTTGGCGCACGAAGTAAACGCATCTACGAACGATCTAAATGCATACCAATACGTGGTTTATGAGATAACGGTATACTGTTGTACTCCTTCTTCATGAGATGTGTGTAGTATTGTCTTACCTATAGAACCGTTCCTTTTTCGCAATTTTCAAGTAACCTTTTTGACACAATAGAAGCCGAGTTTCACGCACAATGCGCCGTGTGTCCAGATATCTTATCAGAGCTTTTCGGTCGACCAACCGGCCTACGGGGAAATGCATTAGTGTTCTGACAAGACGCCATTGGTCCCACTAAGAAAGCTTCCGCTTTAATACTCGCAGTAGTGCACTCTTCGCGCCCCGCAGAGGAGCAGTCGGCTGCGATGTATTAGACGCAGGGGCAGCTTCCGTTGTCGTCCTTACATTGAAACCAAGTGTAGTTGGTGTTTGCTTAACTTCGGCTTAGCAACGGAGCGAAAAAGAAGGCGAATGACAAGAAATAGCAGTCAGGACGGACGCTTGGTCGATGTGGCTGGCTCTGATGCGAAGAAAGGAAGACGATGAAAAAATTAGCAGTGGCTTAGCTCGGCTATGCCAGGATATACGTAGCGTGAGCTAAGGTTCAGCTGGTTATTCTTGGCTTTCCTGGTTGTCTAGGATTAGATGATTGTCATGCTTACTGCTGCTAAAACGATTTCCAATGCAATCCAATCTAATCCAATTTAATCCAATCCAATCCAAATCCAATATAACCCAATGCTCCACGCGCTTGCGCAGCACGGCCCTTCAAGGTCCCCGCGAAACTGCTCAACCTCGGCCAGTGTAGCTTACGCTACAAAATGGCGGGGGGGAGTCAGGAGATTGAAACAGCACCGGTGTCATATTTGACTGGGGTTCGAATGTCGCTTTATTCACGTATATTCCGAGGTCACGCGAAGTAGCGAAATGTCGTTTATTCGAACCGTTTTCCCTTTTTATATATTTTTTTCCGCAACAAAGCAAATCATTTGGCGCAACAACAAAAATACCGTCTGGAAACTGGCAGGTCAAATCTCTCGTATAACATTTATTTCCGAAGAAAATCGAGCTCCCAGGTAACTCGAGTGAGTGGCTCAGTAAGCAAGAAAATAAGAAAGTACACTAACTTAGTAAGTAAGTGAGAAATAAGTAAAGTAAGAAAGTGAGGTAAGTAAGCAGTAAAATAAGTAAGTAAGCAACGTCAGTAAAGGAAGTAAGAAATATAAGTAACTAATTAAGGAAAAAATAGGTAAAGTATGTGAATTAAGGTAAGTTAGAAAGTAAGTAAAGAAATCATAAATTAAGTACAACAAGAAATTAAGTAATTCCTTATAATATATTTGCGCGTGCCCGGGCCGCCACAGCACAGCGTGGACTACCGGACTAGGATGTCCACCCACCACCTACGGTAGCATTCAATGCGACAATAATAATAATAATAAAAAAACGTTTTCCACTCCGCTCCACTTCCGACATGACAAGTTTAAAAGTTCAACCCCCCCCCCCCCCCTTCACAACCCTTGTAAATGAAATGTTCTAATCGCTGACCCCAATGCTCGTAATCTACAGCCACTGTGCATGATGTAGACAAGCACATACAAACGCCGAAAACCGAATGTGGCTATACATGCAAACCGGGTGAGACAAGACGGGCCCCAAGCTTTTTTTGCGTATTGATAACTTGCGTATTGTTTACTTCAACGAAGAAATCCTCACGAAACGTTATTGATTGCCAATCACACAGACATACTGCCGCTTGTTCAGTCGCGACAATTCCTTCTAACCTTCGCAAAAAAACATTGGCCTAGTACAGACCGAACACAGGCGATACGGACGGGACACACAATCTTGGTGTAACGCCTTCGATACTACGCCACCCAAAAAGGAGGAAAATGCCTCGAAACTTTCGCCAACTTTTCTAATCCACACTTCGGAAAGTCTGCGGAGAATATTAGCCACGGCCGCCACTAATTGAGTTCCGGTTGCCGGCAGAACGTATGCCACGTTAAACTATTTCTGACAAAACGCAGGCATGCAAAGAAGGTTTCTTTCTTTCTGTCGATCTTGTTCTTTCTTTATTTCTCTCATTTTTTCTGCTTTCTTTCTTTCTTTCGTTCTTTCTTTCTTCCTTGCCTGCGATTTCTTTTGCTTCTTTCTTTTCCTCTTCCTGTTTTCATTTCCTCTGCCTCACTGTCTTCTTTCTTTCTTTCTTTCTTTCTTTCTTTCTTTCTTTCTTTCTTCTTTCTTTCTTTCTTTCTTTCTTTCTTTCTTTCTTTCTTTCTTTCTTTCTCCCTCAAATGGTAAACTATAACTCAATTGATTACGGTAGACGGCGCAAATGGCATCGCCATAGCGGGGAGGTTCGGGAGCAACGGAAAAAATGTCGGACGACCGAAACCCGCACTATACGGCGGGCTTCACTATAACAGGGAGAAATCGCTTCAATTCCGCTTCATTTTTTCCGCAGCGCTGACGTCGTCTCCATTCCGACTGTCTTCATTTCCGTGCCCCGGCTCCTTAACTTTAATACACCCCCAACTCACGTTCAGGGGTCGTCAACGGAGCGTGAAGCAGCGTCGGTCCTTCTATTTTTCGGACAAGCCGGGGCTGAATTCCATCAGCCGGTATAACGAAATGAAGTGCCCACGTGACGTACTTGCCTTTCTTTTTGTAGCTGGGCGGACGCGAAGAACTTGATAAGACGGACTCGCAGCGATCTTCCTGTCTTTTGGTCCGTCTAATGAAATTTGCCAGTAACCAAAAGCGAACCTGCACTGACGTCTAGGAACTGTTCCTACCTCTACAAAATATCTGTGAACGTCTAGAAAACGTTCACAAAACACCTAAAAAATATCTACAAAACGTTTACAAAAGATCTCCTGAGAACCTAGCTCTCTTTTTCGGATGCAATTCATTCCCACTTTTTGCAGTATTCAACTAAAGAACACCCGACCTGATCGATCGTATTCTTAATTTTGTTTGATTGGCTGGCCATCAATATGTCTGTACAACATCTGTATGGTCTGTCTAAAGGATAATAATTTAACGTATGAAATTAAACTCTGCATCGGTCCCTTTCAGTGACTTTTTTTTGTGTCCCGTGTAAGTTATGAACGATTTTTACAATGATTTCAAGCGATTCTTGCCTGCCTGTATAGTTTGTTCAGACTGTTCGTGTTACTGGGCATTTAAAGAATGATAAAATGAAGAACAAGCTGAAAATTTTCCCATAAGTGAATGAAACCCTTAGCGCTCTAAGCCTCGAATGCTTTGTTCAGAGCTCGTCGAAAACGAAGTGCCTTTGCGACAAAAAAAAAAAAAAAGATACGCGGTAGGTAATGGGCGTTCCTTCCGCACCTGAGTGTTCTCCGTTCCTCTACTCGCGCATTTTTTTCCACTCATACCCTTGAAGGAAGAAAAAAAAATATTATATATACATTCGAAAAAAAAAAGAAGAACAAGACGCTGACCTGAGACCCTTGTTCATATATTCTGACGAATTTTCCGAACACAGCCGAGAAAACCTACAGACGCACGCCCGAGAGAAAAAAAAGCCCAAAGCGCTTTGTGGGTGCCGAAGACGGCGGCGGCAATAAATAACGCCTTCGCCCCGTGAAAAATTGCCGCTGTTTGAAGGGACCGCCGCGTACGCTGTAGTGCCTTTTATCCCATATAAGCTCCGTTACAGCGTGAAAATGCCGTGCCGGCGGGAAAATCAATGTAACTAAGAAAGAGCGCGAGAAAAGTACCGCTAGTTGCGCGATTTTAGGCCACTGTTGTCCTTTTAAGGTACTAATTCATAATCCACGGGCTTTAAAAGCACCATGTAACCAAGCAGAAAGTTTTGCGAATTCATAAAAATGTTTCTGACTGCCTAGTTTCATTCATTTAAAAATATATCAGTTTTTTACTGAAATAAAAAAATAAACGAGGAATGCATTGTGGTTTATCCGGTTGTCGCTACATGGCGCTGGCTGTCTAGCAAGAGAGACTTTTTTCTTTATTTTGTTGCCGAAGTGGCATATCTCTAAAACAAGCAAACTAGGCCGCTGTGAAAATTTCTACGAATCTGTAAAACGTTTCGTGTTGGTGTACGCTGGTTTTTAAGCCCGTGGGACAAGAATAGAGACCGGAACTTTAGGCACGAGAAATAACGGTTCTAGGCGCCTATAATCGGCATTGAAAAGTGTCATTGAGGCATTTATAGGCACTAAATACCGTCATTTAGGCACATGTTGGCGAAATTCGTACTTGAGCAGCGTATTTTACGACAAATTTTTGACTTTTACTAAGGACCACGGACTATTTTTGTGCTGTGGGAAAGTAATTTTATTTTCTCCGTGAAAATTAGCCACGCTAGAGTTGGTATTTTAACCGATTTACGTGAAATGCCGGGTGATTCGACAACAAAAGAAAATCCTAAAAACCATGACAAGCCAGGCCCATCTCAATGATTTGCGCCTTGAAGGTGAACCTCATTTCGGTCGATAACTGTGTGCGAAAAAAAAAAACAACACCGAACGTTCACTGAAGTTGGGGGAGCGCGCTTGTACTTCGGAACGTTCCAGGTCCCGATTCCGTCTGGAATATCAGAATGTTGTTCTGCTCAGAACCTTCGGCAGTTCTTTTAACACATGGAATCCAGGGATTTTCAGAGAGAAATGGATTGTCAGACAGGAATGAGTTCCTTTTGTACAGGAAACTGGGTTTGTTATAAGCAATACGTCGTTAAAAGCGGCTATTCTCCGCTCTGTATGTACAGTGGTGAGGACCCCGAAACCCTTCAAGTAAAGCAATTTCGTGCGAGGAGGGATCACAATTTATTTTAACGAAGTCACCGGTACCACCGAGTTATTTCGTTATACCAGGAGCTTTGTGAACTGGGTCAACTGCGGGGGAATTCGAATTTGTTCGTTAACTCGTAAAATTCGTAAAATCCGCGTTTCGTAGAATTGAGGTTCAAGGCACGTGTATAAAAACTTTACCTTCCCTTCTTAAAGAAAGTTGAGAGAAACGCGAAAACTTTTATTACATCATACCTGCGTAAAAAGTGCGTCAAAACCTTCTCTAAAAGCGCGTGACAACCATCGCTGAAAATGCGTCCATTCGATCGTCAAACCCACAAAGACCCAAATCGCAAACGAATTGAGACTTTTCGCGCACTAAGTAAACCCATGTAGTACGAATGATCTAAATGTGTACCAATACGTGGTTCAAGAGATAAAGGTGTACTATTGTACTCCTTGTTCGCGATCGATGTGTGTATTGTCTTATCGATAGAACCGCTCCTTTTTCGCGATTTTTAAGCAACTGTTTTGACACAATGGAAGCCTGGTTTCACACACGCGCTGTGTGCCCAGAGATCTTATCAGAGTTTTTCGGTCGACCAACCGGTCTACGGGGAAATGCATAAGTTTTTTGACAGGACGCCATCGGTCCCAGTGAGAAAGCTATCGTTTTAATATGACCGGAAGAACGGCGGCTGCCTATAGGCGCGCAAACACGGTCGAAAGCCATACGAACGCTTATAAGCACGCCACGAAAGCTCGCCGAAACGCGGAAGCCGTTCGATAATGCGCGAGCAACTTCGCCGCTCCTTGCCGGAATGCCTTTCGGGAGCAAAGACGCTATATGGCACGCGAGCGCGGCCTTTTTGAAGGGCGCGCAGTCATACACTCCGTTCCCCCATCCATTCCCAACGTCCCCGGCATGCGTGCCCCGTCTTTGCGTGCTAACGACTCTGATTCCATCGGCCGGCACTTGAAATTGGCCTCTCCGGTGACTCCGCTCTCTTATCACCCTCAAGAATGCGCGCATGTCGACGGATATATGAAGCGTACTGCTTCGGCGCCAGCGTATTTCACGTTGGGCTTTATTTAGACGGGCTATGAAGACAGACATGCGAGACTGTTCGATAGGACAGGACTCGCCTTTGGTGATTCAACTTCGTTCTCACCCCGAAGGACGTCGTTTTTGCCTCAAAAACGATGACGAATGTAAAAAAGACAAGTTTCAAATTTTGCGATACGCTTCGTCAGTAGTTATGTAATGGAGGAAATATGAATGTTCACTAGCCTTCGCAAGCTGGCCCAACAGAGTGGGCGAACTATATGTACGTTGCGTTGTAGAGGGCGATTGCGGTACGTTTTCGCGTATATGTTGTTAAAACCACTAAATTATGGAGATGTCTTAATGTCTTTCCGATGTTGTGGAATGTGCAATAGCTGACGAGAAATCGGCCTCCCAAGAATTTCTGGGTCCACTGATCGCGAAGCTCAGAACAAATATATATGGTATCAAAGGCGAAGGAGAAATTTTGAGAGCCATTGAAATGTTGACTGCGACGCTTGAGTAGTATGTCTTTCACTCTGTCTGGGGGTAGGGGGAACAGGTGGTTTTACTCCCATGGCACTCCTACAGAGATAAGAAGCTCTTTTTTACTCTCGCTACACTCCCACAGAGATATGAAGCTCTTTTTCGGCTGCACCCATAGCGCTGGGTCCGTCATTAGGTATACTACTGCGTTTTCCCACTTATGCGAAAAAAACATTTACGGTATATAGAAGCCAATCGTTTTTTTGGACTCCAGAAATTCGGACTTTCTGAATATGCCGGACTTTGCCGAGGAACCGCAATTTGTCCTGTAAGAATATTGTATATGGACAACGGATATTTATGATAAAATAAAGCCAAAAGTTCTATTTTCCGGACAAAATTTTCCGCGACAGAGCCGCAGTGCGACTCCAGGACGACTCCATTTTGAATATTAAGCCCCCTGGCTAGCTTCGGATTGAATGGGGATTGATTTGACTCCCGTCGGGGCAGCAAACTCGGAGGCCATGATTTTGCATGTAGTCTGCGGCGGAAGCCATCTCAAAAGACGGAAACGGGTCAAACGTGGCCAGTTTTTTTAGACCACCTTTTTTGAGGCCCCAGGTGACGCTTACTCACACGAAGGACTTTCACGCAGGGAACCATTCGCGACTTCTTCAGTCCTATATATTTAAATGAAATAAAGCTCGATTTTGCCACTCGGAGAGTTTTCGGGCTGCTCTTTTATTCGGACTATTTTTCATTCCTTTCCATGTCCGAAAAATCGGTCGGATACTGTATATGGTCTGACCGGTGATTTCATAGAGGCCTGAACTGACGCGTGACACATTTCAAGGGTAGCGTAATAACGCCACTTCCTAATATGGCGTTGTGAGCGCTATACAGGGCTTTCACACTAATGACATGAACTTCAGTTCGCTCTACTTTTCAGGTAGTTTGATTACCAAATTACGTATCTGCGGGCCTCAAGACCGGGTGCAGTTGAACTTGCCTTTGCTCAGATGTCCACATCTCGTCATTTCTCGCACAGAAGCAGCCATACCGGTAAATTAGGCGGTAAAACCATTAAGGCCCGGGACACTGTAAAATTATTTCACCCTTTTGTCTGCAACTAACATCCTTAGGCCCTAGCAAAAACACCAGAATATATAAAGGGGCTTTATCGTTAATTACACCATTTCAAAGGTGGTCTTTTTTGTTTTTGATAGGGTGTAAGGAGTACTGTTAGTTGTAGATAGAAAGGGTGTAAATCATAAGACTTGTAAAACACACGATGATATGAAGTAAAAGTTACCAAGAACCACGACTCGCACACGGGAACACACTCAGAGAAGAGGCGGGGGAGCGGTAGGGGGAGGAGAACGGACGGACGGACGGACGGACGGACGGAGAGAGAGAGAGAGAGAGTATGAGGCACCTAAACCGCAGAAGAGTGCTCCGGATTTAATCCATCAACGCGAAATGTTCCGCGCTTCAACTCCGCCAGAAATGACGCCGTCTAGTGGCGTCAGTTCAAGCATGGCACCTCGTGTTTTTTGACACTTTAATCGAAGCCAAGATTGGGCCTCCTCGATTATCAGTCCCGGATCGTCCGCGGACTGTACGAGACGCGATCCGGCGCTCGATATTCCCATGTATTCCTATGGGACCTCCAGTCCGGACGCAGTCCTCGGACTGCCTGCGGACGATCCGGGACTGGTAAATCGAGGAGGCCCACTATTGTCATTTGCAGGAGGATGAATAGCGGGAGGACGGTCAGCATTTGAAACAACTACAAGTGCAAACTATATATACAGCGAAGCGACAGATGCTGACACATATCCGCGTTGCTGTACGTATATGTTCGGTATACTTGCCACGCGACTACGGAGGAGAGGGAATTAGTGAAGCCCTGACAATCTTCTGCACATTACGCACAATGATTAGTTATCTATCTATTCGTTTTAGGTTCATGTTAACGATCACTTTAACTTAGCTGCGGTTGTATGCGCACATTAGTGCGTCCGTTTAGTTAGAGCTGGTAGCCATTAGAAATATTTTCAGCAGAACATTTCCTCCAAAATCTTTTTTTTTTTAAGTTGGGAACAAAAACAGTAAGGCCTGACACTCAGGCTAGCAGCAATAAATAAATAAATAAATAAATAAATAAATAAATAAATAAACCCAGAAGCAACGAAAGGATATGCACACTTCCATGAAATCACTTTTTCAACATCCTTATTCGGGAGCCGTAAATGCACGTCTGCAAAAACTGCTCGTACATGATAACTGTTAATGTCATCTCAGGTACAAGATAATTGGTTTTGGCAGGATTACAGCATGCTGGGTCCAAAGAAAATTGCGTCAGCGTTGTATTACTCCGGCGTCTATTCAGTTGCCCCACATTCATCATGGACAAGGTCGTCGCAAGTTGACAAAACCAAGAATTTGTGGAATAGCTCTCTGGAAGTTTTATTCTCAAGCAAAAAACATTGCAACTATACTGCTAGACGCTATCTGTAACGAAAGACGTTAACATAACGGTACGCAGTGTTTCCTTCCTGAACAAAACAAAAAAAGCATAACAACACGCCCCTACTTACTGTTTTCATTTTTTTTATGAGCCAGATCAGGAATTCGCAGAAGTACGGAGGTTTGTGTTGAGGAGCATGCGGAAATATTTACAGAGCGCCTGATTCACATTCGCGCCGACACGCCGCTACTCACCGCTCGGGCTTCCGTCAACATCCAGCCACAATCGATGGCCGAGTAGGTCGCCGCCGCCAACGATGCGGTCATCCACGCGGACTCCGAACTTTGCGTGCATCCAGTAGAGGAATTCGATAATGTCCGTCTGTGGCGGGCAGAGACGACAATCCTGCCGGAAGAGACTTCACGCGCGGACAACCAACACAACGCGCACACGGAATTCCAAAACAGCGAGCGAAACCGATCTCGCTTCACAGAGGAGCGTCGTCCGAAGGGATGCTGCTTCTGCTGCCACGCGAGGTCTGGGCCTCGGACGTCGAAAACAGCTCGCCAGAACCACGACTGCCCCGGCGCAGGGCACTCCCGCTCTCCTCAGCGTGAGTCATAATTTAATGGCAGCGGTGGAAGCTAGATTGCAAACAGGGCCCGAGCAGCCGAGCTCCCCAAGCACGCACACAAACGCGAAACCAGCCGACCGACCGCCGGAGGAGCACCCAACGCCGCGGACGGCGTGAGGAGAGTTGGGCGTGTGGCCTATTCAGGGAGGTCCTTAGTGGTGCCTACGCGAGCGAACCCGCGAGGCACGGGGAGGAAGCACTCCGCCGCAGTTTGTGTGGCGCTACAATCGTATGCGTTAGAAACTCTCAAAATGCGCAGAAATTGCTAGAATTTCGTTCTACTTTGTACATATGAAAAATATGCGCACGGAAGTAGTTCAATAATTTGTGTTTCAATCCAGTTTGCAAAAAAAAAACACATTGTGCCGACGATCGCAGTTTCAAGTGGGTAAAGAAAAAATTACCCCACCTTCCCGCGAGGGGAACCCTGTGGAGATGCGACGCCACAGCGAGCATCGGCTGCTCGCTTCAACCGTTTGCGTTCGGTATCACGTTTACGAAGTTCGGAATCGGCTGTTCGCTTCAATCGTTTGCGTTCAGCATCACGTTCACGCCGCTTCGCAGCCTTGTCTTCAGTGGTGCTAGCATTCCTGTTATCACAGTGATCGGTGCTTGTTACGGTTGCGCGGGCGATAGCAGAATTGTTAGGCTCCATGCAACGCATCGATGGAAATCAGAACGCCGGTGCTGGAACGACCGCGGCTATGACGCAACGTGGCGCGGCTATGACGCAACACAATCCAACACAATCCACTTTAATCCAAATCCAAATCCAAATCCAAATCCAATCCAATCCAATCCAATCCAAGCCAAGCCAACCCAATCGAATCCAATCCAATGCCCCTTGCGAGAGAGTGTTCGCTATCGGAGAGGAGAGGGGGTGAGCGGCGGAGAGCGCAGCTCGCGCGGCGAGGAGAACGGGGGAGGGGCGGACGACAACGACGCCGACGCTGCATGGACAAGGCGAGTGAATCAGATGCAGTCGCATCTAAAAAACGTGAACGGAGGACTCCAGACTTGCTTCTTCTCGTCCGTTGGACATCAAGATAAGGGATGGAGGCGTCGCGTTTGCCTTTAACCGGGTACTGAATAGCGGGGTGGATGGAATTTAAATGTTTTTCGGGTTATCAACTGCAGAGCTCTTCACTCTTCACTATTCTTCTTCACTATTCTTCACTATTTCTTCACTATTGTCTCTATTCTTGTTATGCCAGTAATATTTTTAGCCCCCCCTCATGAATACCCCGCTAGGGGACCTTAAGGCAACAATAAATGGTGATGATGATGGAACAAACAAACGAAATTCGATTGGGCGGATGCCGATGCTAGTAAGGGAAATGTCCTTTTGTAGGACCAGCAAACGACGACGACGACGATGACGGCAACAACGACAACAACAACAACGACGACGATGACAACGACGACGACAACGACAACGACGACGACGACGACGACGACGACAACAACAACAACAACAACAACAACAACAACAACAACAACGACGACGACGATAACAACAACAACAACAACAGCCGCAACAACGACGACGACGACATCAACATCAACGACGACGACAACGACAACAACAACAACAACGACGACGACGACGACGATGATGACAACAACAACAACGACTACAACAAAAACAGGTGAGTGGTGTCGCCAATAGTGGTGTTAAATTTTCGTGCAAAGGTTCATCGCAATGAGCAAGCGATTATACAACACGCAAATAATCCTTGCTGCGTGCACAGACCAACTCGCGAACTAGCAAGCACGCGCGCACGCACACAAACACGCGCGCGCGCGTGCGTTGAGAGAGAGAGAGAGAGAGAGAGAGAGAGAGAGAGAGAGAGAGAGAGAGAGAGAGAGAGAGAGAGAGAGAGAGAGAGGGAGGGAGGGGGAGAGAGGGGGAGAGAGGGGGAGAGGGAAACTAAAGCTATTACTCTATATCGCTAAGGAAAGTATAGGAGCTTGACTTTTTATTTCGTGCAGAGCACCATTTCCAAATGTTAGGAAAGAAATAGTAGGCCTATCAAAATATGCGCCTGCATGGGGAACGAACCAACAACCTTCGTAATACGCTTCTGTATATTCTTCCGGAAATTTAATCCGAAGGTTGTAGGCTGGATAGCAACCTGGGGCGCGCGTTTTCTCCACTTCCTTTCCCAACATTAAACAAACAAACAAAATTCCCCGCATTTCCCCGAGGGGAAGAATGTGAAAGTGCGAATGCACGAGTTGAATTTGCGCGGTTCGGTAATGTTCGCGAAAGAGAGATCACACACACACACACAACTACAAAGAAAGAAAGATGCATTTATTCACAGACACCTATTTGTGTTGTCGTTGTACTTGATTGCTAGAGCGGATCTCAGCTTTGAAATTTCGTGTCAGTACTCCTTTAAGCGGGTGCATTAGCCCTTCTCACGCCCGATTCCTGGCCAATCCCCCACGTGGGTATGTGCCATGTCAGCGGCCAGGCAGCGCGCGCCCATCTCCCCCCGTTGCCAAGGAAGACGAGGAGATTCCTGGCCAATCCCCCACGTGGGTATGTGATGCGGACATCGCCGGTGGACGCAGGTTCAGGGTCGCTTAAGAAGTGCATTGCACTTAAAAAACTCGTTGATTCCTCTGTCATAGAAAATCAATAAAACACGAAAGGAAGATATGCAGCGAAATCCGCTGCTGAGCATGATTTGCTGGTCGGAGGCTGTCCTGTGGGTGTCCTTGGCGAGCGACGTCCTGCTGGCGGGTCGCTTCGGCAAAGGTGTGCTGGCGTCATTTCCGTGACGGATATGACGTCAGTGAAATCTTGGTGTATTCCGGCATAAAACATTTTAATTTTCTAGTTAAAATTAAAAACCAACCCTAAGTATAACGTACTCATTAGTACTAAAGGTTGCTTCCCTGCAAGAAGACCCAGTGTACAGGGGTGTACCCTTTAAAGGCCGCTTGCTTCGTTGTACTGGTGTCCCTTCCGTGATGGATATGACGTCAGCGAAATCTTGGTGTATCCGGGAATAAAACACTTTCGTGTTAAAATGGTTCTCTTCATCGTAAAACTCCCAAAGCAATTCCCCAGTATTTCGCTTAGCGTTCTGGACGGCTAACTTTCCTTTTTGTATTCATTAAACGAGGTTGGTTATGGGAGCAGTGTGCTGGTCTTTGTGTCACGATGCTCCGGCGAAAAGAAGGAGCTGGGAGAGAGAGACAGAAAACATTTTGATGCGCTCAAAAGTGAGAGTGAAACCCTGGTCTGGGAATCCATGTATTGCCCTGACCGTGTTGGCCCATGTCACCAGGAGAGTCTGGTCCTCCAGTTGATAGCTGGTCCACAGTGTGTCCCCCATGCAGCTCAGGAAAGAAACGGGTGGAGAGGGGTGGTATGGGCTGGGTTGTGAGCGCATTCAAGAATTATATGCTGGATTGTACCTCTGTGTGGATAAAATTTGCATTTAGCGGTGTACTACTGTGCGGGAAACTATAAATTCATTCGAACTGGGTGTAATTGTGGCAGTGTTATTTCCTGCGTTTTGCTGAGGTAGGGGGGGGGGGGGCACGGGAATGTTTCTTTAGTGGTCCGGTAAAACTGAGCTGCGGTGACCTCGCGGGCTCGGTGGGCCAGTTCGCGAGCCAGTTGGTGGGCGAAGTTGTTTCTTCGCATTGTGCTAAGTGCAGCCAATGCAAACGTAATTTTCCTGCCACTAACATTTTATTTAGGCACCGTGATCAAACAACCCGCGAAATCATGGAGGCATTCCACATAGCATAACGTGGTGGTGAGTGTGTAAGCCAAGCAAGCGTGTGTCTCCATCCTAAAGAGACTGCATATCTGCGTGCGCCTTCACTGTAGCATGTGTACATCTAGTTGCGTTATCACCGTGACCTTTGTAAACTTGTTTCGATAATGCGCAGTGTCTTTTTATTACTTGTATTGTGTTTGTGTTGAGTGTTTATACTCACCCTTCTTGATATTAAAATTTAGTTTTTATACCAGCGGCTGTCCTTGTGTTGCAATTCCTTCGTCTTAGTATGAGTTTGCGCTGGTTTTATCCAAGAAGTTGTTGCCCGTCAAATAGGCATGGGCAGGTGTCCAAACGATCGCCACTCGGTGAGGTGGACGGTAGTGTTGAAGCACCCGTAGGGTCGTTGGTGCTACCTTCTCTGACAGCAAACTGCGGCGGCCTGCTTGAGAGTCAGGGATGATGACTTTGCTAGAGATTAGATGAGGGCTAAGGCAATGGCGAGTTATTCGGCGTCACGAGGGGAGGTCGTCCGGGTGGACGCGCATGCAATTAGATGGCTTCTGGATGTTGCCGCTGCAACCATGGTTTTGTTGTCGGTGTAGGACACATGAGAGCGATTGCCGTATAAGCGTCCGTGGGCTTGGCTGCGGGCGGTCCTGAGCTCGGGATGGAGTTCCGTGTTCATATTCTTCGGCAGGGGACTCACAGAAATATGTTTATGCCACCCGTTTTTCAGCAGGATCCGAGCATCGCCGTTGTACCCTTGGCTCAGGCTAAGTCAGAAGCAGGGACTTAGCCTAAGGGAAGAATACAACGACGATGCAAGGATTCGGACTGGGTTAGCGCGTCTCACCTGTTCTGCCTGTACCAGCAGACAGCCTATCTACCTTGTACATGACGTAATATAATATTTATCCGTGTTTGACGTAACAATATATACCTATACATCATACGCAGTTAATCATATTTAACTAATTTTGCTATTTCACAGGGGGAATTCATATTCTGTGGTAGACCATACGTGGGAAATAGATGTTACAACCACACAGGCCATCGAATAATCCGAATCAAATTTCGGAAGCTTTTGGTGTGAAGTAAACAGGAAACCGAAGAATGACCTGCTCCGCAATGCATTCTGTGTCACCGAGATTATGAGACAGCGATGAACAAGCGCACATGGTCGACTTTCGAGGAAAAAAAAAAGAGGCTGGCGGGAATGGTGGTCTCCCAAAAGGTGATGGTATACGAAATGCCAAGTCTTACGAGAATTGGGTCATTCGGCGTCAACTTCGTAAGATAGGGTTTCAACTAAGTAGAAATATTTGATGGGAATATTTCGTTTACTCTTAACTAAATCATTCACCAAATATTACCCCCCCCCACACACACACACACACGCACACAGAGAAGGAAGGAGGGAGTGCTGGAAACGGCACATGTAACCGAATAAAATGATAACATAAAACATCAGGCAAACGCGAGCGCGGCAACCGATTAGTTATAAAGACAGCAATAAGGAAATCTCTCGGCTCTAACTTCACCACACCTTGTCTATGTTTCCCTAATTTCTGCTGTTCCTGCGCGCACTACAAGACCGAGATGAGATATCAAATCGCTCAAACCTTGACTACTACGTCTTGAGAGGACCAACAATGCTCTCGTAAACATACCTTTCCCGGAGCGTTAGGGAATAATTGCGACGTTTATATCAATCATTTGCAACAGATCACGGTTGTGCTTCTCCGTAGTAGTAATAGTAGTAGCAGTTGTGGTGGTGGTAGTGGTAGTAGCACCGCTATTCTGAGTGAATTACCACTGACCAAACGGTTAAAGGAAGGAGAGTAGCGGGGGAGAAAATGTCGGCTTAGAAGCTTGTTATCTGCATTAATGGCCCGAAACCATGTAAACCTCAGCTACACGATTCGTGCCAGGCCCATTCTAATCCAATAAAATGTGTTTGTCAATCGTGAGTGGGTTATGCGTTGTGAGGTTTAAGGATTTCGTCGCAGGGGGAGAGAGAGAAGTGTATATATATATATATATATATATATATATATATATATATATATATAGAAAGATAGGTCAGCAGTCTACAACGCCAAAGGAGGCATAGGGGTGTGGTTAGGCTCTTTTCTTTATCACTACGGTTAATTAAGTAAACATTTTTTTTATTTATACAGAAGAAAGAAAGAAAGAAAAACACGCGCCCAGAGTGGGGACCGAACCCACGCCTTTCGATTAGATCTCGAATGCCTTACCAATTCGGCTATCTGGGCGACTGTGTTCCGCTTCACTTTCTGGGGTATTTATATTTACTACAACTGTATCTGACGCTTGAGGGTGGTAGCCAGCGCCACTCAGAGTACACGGGGAGAAGGGGACCTTCTTTTCAACCCCCGGTGCGTGACGCGACCGTCTACAGCCTGTCATAAGCGGGTAACTGGCTGGAAACCCTCTTATGCTACCTTGGCATCAAGGCTGCCAGAACCGAGGCCATCACTAAGCGAAAGCTTAGTGAGGGCCTCGTAACGTCACTAACGGTAAAAAAATAGTCTAGCCAATCCCCTATGCCTTCTTTGGCGTTGTAGACTGCCGGCATTTCTTTCTGTATATATATATATATATCTGGAGTGTGTTGTAGATAGCTCCATACTATAATTTACGTCCGTCAGCTTGACTGAATGCGTCACCCTAAAGGTAGCGGGGTGGAAGGTGAGGGTAATGCCATTTACGGGGCCTTTTAGGTGCGTTTGCTGCTTGGGCTACAAACCTGCAAATGAAGCTTCCAGCAACTTGGGGAAGAAGGTCCAGTATACAGGTAGATCACCAATGGGTGACTTCATGAAAACGTTTTTTTTTTCTGACATGAGATAAGGGTCAAAGGTGGTAGGACTTGGCTTTTTGGGTGGGTCAGTGCAGGCTTTTGCCAAGGATTTACTGAGATGGGTCGTGTGTGGCTTGATTTCCTTGACTGTCCCCGCGATGTCCTGGGATCCAGTCGGTGCTCCTGGGTGCCCTATCGTGTTTGAATGGGTTGGAACGGACACGGTGCGAAGTTCTCAAATTGCTTCGAAAGAGTCCGTAGCAGGGCCGATGATTGCGAGGATTGAATGTGACGCGTCTGAGCTTATGGAATAGAGGTTACATACAGGGTGTCCCAGCTATCATGCACCAAGTTTTAAAAAAAGAGTAATGGCGTAACTCGAAGAAAACCTAGTGGATAATGTTTGCAGTACTGTGAAGAAGCGGTGAGTAATTTTTTCGTTGATGAGACTTAACTAATTATTTGTAATTAATTATCTAACTCGATAATTACTGTCCTAATCACTGAAGTGTCAATGAGGCATTTGTTGGTATCGACGAGGGGCATCTATCTGCGGTATTTTCAGCGACGAAATAATTGCGTACTCATTTATTCTGACTGATAAAGAAAACCCGCGAAATATGAAAAATACCACGTGACGGCGCATCCGCGCGCATTGTAAAGCAGCGTCCCAAAATAAGCTGATTGAAAGCAACTGCTTCCGGTGTTACCCGCCCGAAGAGACAGCGCATCACCTTGATAAGGCGCGTGTGCAGATAAGGCACAAACTCGGTGGCGATTTCTTCTTTCTTTCTTTTGTTTATTTCATTCTGGCTAACTCAGAGGCAGCCTGTTTGAGGGCGTTGCTTTACGATGCGCGCGGACGCGCCGTCACGTGGTATTTTTCATATTTCGCGGGTTTTCTATATCAATCAGAATAATTGTGTACGCAGTTAGTTCGTCGCTGAAAATACCGCAGATAGATGCCCCTCGTGGGTACCTACAAGTGCCTCATTGACACTTTAGTGATTAGGACAGTACTTCGCGAGTTAGATAATTAATTACAATTAATTAATTAGGTCTCATTAACGAAAAAAATGCTGTCCGCTTCTCCACAGTACTGCAAACATTATCCACTAGGTTTTCTTCGAGTTACGCCATTACTCTTTTTTAAAATCTTGGTGCATGATAGCTGGGACACCCTGTATAATGGCGTCTAATTTGGCTTTTAAGGATACCGCTTGGGGACAACTTAATGTATTGGGAAGTGAATGTAGTGTTTTTTACAGTGCGAGGCTGTACCAATAGCGGTGTCCCTCAAGCTGTCACTCGTGTAAAGGTCGATTTTATCCACGCAGCTGTGTCTGTTGTAACTGGTAGGGTGATCGTGCGACCACGTGGTTGCGACTGATTCACTCTATCAAAATTTCGATTTTAAGCTATGTGAAGATTTCCGAAGACATCTTTACGGTGCTATTAAACTCATTGGTTGCAAGAGTAAATACCCTTTCATGACTGTTTTGCTTATTACTGCTGACGCTTAGATGGCATGACTTCACTCCTCATTCTTGTATTTAGAGGTGGTGAAGTGGACCCATTGTCGGGCAGAAGCAACAGAAAGGCCTGTAACGAAACTGGCGAGATTACTTTCTGCCAAGACGCCTAGCTTACTATGTCAAGTGCAGGCGAAACTCAGCCCGATAAAAGTCACGAGCTGTTCCGCTTTGTGAAGGCGGATGATCAGCGAAGCCTTTTAGCATGCGAGACACAAATACACGGAAGTGAGGTGATAGTTATTATCACACTTTATTTTTTTTAGCGTTGACGGCTGCCATTTCTAAAAAGACATATGCAGGTCGCAACCATTTTCTGATGAGCGTTGGCGGTAAAGTTGGCTTTCTCGCAAGGCGCCTTTACACTCCTGGAAAAATGTTAGCCCAGAGAGAGAGAGAGAGAGAGAGAGAGAGAGAGAGAGAGAGAGACGTTTATTCGAGCTCTCTGAAGTGGGAATGGTTCTTTAGTCCGGGAATCCATGAGGTGAGCAGAGAGCCTTCGCTTTGGATGCCAGGAGTTGCTGTACGTCCAGCTGGTCGCTGGTCACCAGGATCTCCCACAGATCAGGGGTGGGAAGAGGGGATCGGAGAGGCGGAAGTTCGGAATTGCGCCCACGCTGTATTTTAACGTGAGGTAGAGTTCCGGGTTGGGAGCTCTACCTCACGGAAACATACGATGCAGGTGAACTGGGTGAGGAAAGGTATTGGTTTGTAGTCTCCGGAACAGTGATTCGTCTTCCTTGGTGAGAGCAAGGTGAGGGGGAGGAAAATGTAACGTGTCGGACCGGAAATACTGCGTTATGTCTTGATATTGTTCCATGGAAAGAAGTGCAACGGGCCAAGTTGGGGTAAAAGACAAACGGAGCTTTATTTAGGCGAACTTGTGCTTCTAGAAAGAAAGCCACCAAAAATTCCCCCGCATTTCCCCGAGGGGGAGAATGTGAAAGTGCGAATGCACGGTTGTCGGCCCGCTTGCGGCGCTTGCGCTCGGCCCCCGCAGCCCACCGCCTCGCCGCCTTCTCTTCCATCTCTTCCATCGGGTTTGTAGTATCACGTGTACACCACGCAGTTATCAAGCCGCTATAACGCCGCTGAGTCGCCAACGCACGCCGCTGACGACGTAGTTTGAATGCGTTAAAGATATAAGGCGCGTCACTAACGCTGATATCACGTCGCGTCCGTGGCTTGGTCGGTAGAGCGTCGCGCTGCGGCCGCAAAGTCCGCGGATCGAAACCTGGCGCCGGATGCTGTTTCTTTATAGAGGAGCACTGCGGACGCCGACGCCGCCGACGCCGGCGGTGGATGGTTTCGGGTCGCTTATAAAGTGCATTAAGACGCGGTCTCACGCGAAGCGCTGATCAGCCAAATCAGCGTTCTAAAGCACGAGCCGTTCCACGAACTCTCCTACACGCGCCACGCGGAGGAGCCTTACGTCGTCGTCGTCTTCGTGGCTCCGCCTCATAGCAGACGCACTCGTGACAATATTTTACGAGCGGGATTGACGATGTGGTCACCTCGGATGCCTTGCGAGAGTTAACCCAGCCCAGCTTCTCTGACTTAACGTTGCGAACGCTGATGTCAGCAGCGAAGCTGCCTGTTGATCCTTAATCGCAGGGCTAAGCTTCATAGCATTTCCCGAAGCCAGCAGACCAATTCCCGTTCGCGCCAATTTATTGCCGTGCTCTATTGCTTGCTCCAGGAACCTTCTGTTACTTTTGAACTTGGAACACATGACACAGGGGAGCACTGCGTTAATTTTTTTTTTGTAACAGCGTATTTTATTATTTTCTATCGCAAAAATGACGCAACCAAGTATGTTAATTAAAAGAACAATGCAAATTTCACTTATGTATAACACTTCGAGTTTTCAGATTAATCAGGAAAAAAAATTCGGAAAACCCTCGCCGGTAAAATATTCGGCAATTCGAATTTATCCGATAAACACCGGTTTTAGAGCACACGGCTGCAAAAAATGGCGACCGAAGTTCAGACTTCAGGATATCCGGCAAGTTATCGGCACCACTGGCCGTTTGCACTTTTCGGCAATAACTACGAATGGGGCAGTAACTACGAATGGCCACCGGTTTCACAAAAAAGGTTTTTTTGTCCTCTTTCAAGACCAGTACTCTTGTCTAAACAAGGGTTATCTACGCTGATATAGGCCAGCTCATGAAAGATTTTGCAGACTTCCAGGTAAGTAACATTGTTGAACCCTCTCGTTTTGGAAAGTTCAGACTGAGCAGGGGCCAGTGATTTCTCGGTGCTCGCTGAGACTTCTCTCTCTACCTATTTCTAGCGCAAACTTTTGAAGGGCATTTTATATTCTGAGAATCATAAATAAAAACGAGCGCGCGACAAAATCTCGTAAATCTCGTCAGCGACAAAAATCTCGTAAAGCATTCTAGCGTGCATTGCAACAAGATTTGAGGTTGTAATAGGAGAAGCGAACTAATTTTGTCTTTAACTATTCGTGCTTGTGTTCCAAACCTTGGAGACAAAAATTTGCTCCAAGAGTTCTGAGGGATTCGTGTTCAGATATCTGTTCACATGTGATGTGGAGTACAGTTCAAACCCGATCTAACTAAGTCAGCGGGAACCGCGAAATATTTCATTAAATTTAGAACTTCGTAATATCTGGACTGCCATTCTACAAGCAGTTGATTCCATCAATTCGATGTCTAAAGCCCTAACCACATAGACGCGAAATCACACGTCGCTCGAGCGTAGGCGTCGTTCGGCGGCAACGCGCGGACACGCAGGAGAGGGCGAGGAACCGCATGAGACCGGTGAAGTCGCGCGCCAGCCGCGGCGTCGGCGTGCGTTGCTGGACACGTTTGTGTTAACCATGCCGTCCTGTTGAAGTCGTTTATGAGCAGTTATTGTCGATTGTTGAACTGCAGTTATCAAGGCCATAGCTTTAGGAAAAAAAATCACATGGCTGTCTTTATTCATTGCTAAGTATATTTGCTGGCCAATACTGAAATGCTGCGAAATGTATTTCACGTCATTACCGTCAAATCTGAACAAAAGAAGATAGGATGATAAACGAAGACGCACTTCGCACAACTTCTTTACTTGCTACTTCATTTAACCGTCATGTCATGTACCGACTGCAGGATCACGAATTTGAAGTGTAAGCAAACCAAATTTCAGTGCTGCCTTGATACTGAGGTTACCGTCGAACGTAATTGGTAGCTTAAAAGGCAGGGTACTCCTCTGGTACCCTTTGTTTACCGTGTAAAAAAAAAAGCTGATCAAACCCTCACCGCAAAAAAAAAAATAAACCTGGGTTTTGCCATGATTCGAACCATGATTCGAACCACGGAAGGGGTGGCGGCGGAGTCAAGAAATCGGTGTACCAACTGAGGCTGCCCACGAATAGTGTCGGGTGTGCTTTCTTTTGGCCGTATTCGAGGGATTTGAGCAGTGGTAGCGCTTGTATCTTGCGCACCGATCTTGGAGCCGAGGACAATTATGCTTGTACTACGAACGATATAACCACCGCTCCCTTATTTGAGTGAAAAAAAAAAAAAAAAAAAAGCTACCGCACATCCCCGGTTTCCCCTACGCAAGCCACGGTAGCCACGAATGGAATGGAATGCGCCGCTAGAATTCTGGCGTTGCTCGTCACATGTGCACACCCGTCTTGCAGACAAGGCACATTTTGCTAACACTACAAGCGATGTAGCCAGAGCTCCCTTATTTAACTCACAAAAGAATGGGCGCTTTCGAACAGAAATAGCTTGCAATTTGTCTCAAGGCAACCGATTACCGCAAGTTAAAAATAAATTTATTGTTTTATGCTGAAAGGAATTACCCAAACCACAAGAGGGAGAGGGTGGTGGTGGTGATTTATTAAGAAAAACGAAACCTAGACGCTGCCGCCCGCTTTCCCATGTTTTCTCGCGCTGCGTCGACGCCGATATCTGGCGAGCATAGACATCGGCGCTGCTCGCGCGTCAGCTCGACGCGGCCCGACGTATACGCGGAAAAACGCCGGAAGTACGCTGCATGTGGTTGGGCCCTACAGGGAGGAACATTCCAGCAGCTGCACCATGACATCGTAATTGCGGCGGCCGTGGAGCTCATCTGCCGATAATTTAGCAGTGCGCGAAATGTTCGCGGGGAAAATAGCAACAATAAAACGCTGGGAGTTCCGGGAGAAACGAATTTATTTCCTGGCCAAAAAGCCTGTGATTTCCGCCCGCGTGCGCTTCGGTATCATTGTGCGAACAGGCTTTTCGTAGCACGCAAGCGTGTTCAAGGCGTCCTCGGTTCCTTCGTGAGGAGTCCCAGCAAAGCTCCCGAGCAAGTTAATAGCCTCCATTACCTGTCTTTGGAGGGAATAGAGGAGCTTCAGCAGCTTCTGGGTCGTCATCATCCTGAGACACATCTTGAGCGCTGGAAACAAATTGCCCGTTTTCTTCATTGTTCAAAACCTCCGTCGTGTCGGCGTCTTGGTCTGCGTCGGCGCTTAGATAGTCGTGGAAGCTCAGATCTTCTTGGTGCTCTGATAAAACACATTCGAAATTGCTTCCTTTTAAATGTGTCTGTTTCTCCAAATACTTCTTTAAATCGGGAATGGCGCTGAACCTATTTCGTTAGTTATAGTTCATATAATCATTGAGCCGCGTGGTACCCTGCGGGGAATTTGAATTTGTTCATTAACGCGTAACGCCATCATGTGGCATTCAGCGAGAACGCAGGGAGTAAACCCGCAGATGTGTTAGGTGAGTTCCCGGCTGTCTCCCCCGGCTCCACGTAGGCTCGTAGCTCAATCGGTAAGACAACGGGCTCTCGCTCCGTCTCTCTATTCGTTACAGGTTCGATTCCTGGTGGTGCCATTAATTTCTTGTATCTGTTCGCGGAGTTTCCTGTTGACACCAACGGTCGCAACGGAACACTCGGGGGTAGAGGTAAAAAGCTTCGCTTTAAAAAATGCACGGAGCCCTATCCCCTACGTTCGTCCCACCCTCAGTCCACTTCATCCTGTAAGGTAAGAGGTATCAATAACACAAAGGCTTTCTGCACGCATTCAGGGCGTGTGCTGCTATCGAATCCGAGCCCCGAGCTCCCTTCGCGAGGAAGGCGGGCATCCAGGTGTGTTCCATAACTGCGCTGTCACCCTCGAAATCATAGGCCGTTCGAAATGTAAGGGGACCCACACCGGGAGGTTCGTTATTCTACGCCTCGCGCTTCGAAGGCACGTGCAGACTCGGGAGTTTTTGTTCGCACACACAAATCTTAGTTGGAAAAGCGCTTTTTTTGTAACTCAAGGGACAAACGAAGAGCGAAAGAAAACCAGACAGAACGAGTGAGGCGCTCGTTCCGATACCAATACTACCGATACCAACTAGCCCAAACAACAAGCCTTACTGAACAAATCCTAGCCATATACGCTTTGCCCTAAACAATGAATGTGATAGGGATGGTGTGTACGCATGCGTAGCATTGTTTACAGACAGTTGTACGGCTTTATGTTCAGCAGGAGAGTCAAAAGAGCTTTGTTTGCACGGAACGTGCGATTAGTAGTACACGACCAGGGGCTTGACATGTCACTCAGTTGTAACGTCACAGAAAGGGGCCGCCCTAAGGACACATTACGTGCTGGAGCTGGAAACATCGCGTGATCACATATCATGTGGTTTTGGTCATCGCGAGCCAGATGGACGGGAAAACAAGCGTCCAGCGTCTGAATTTTTTAACAGCGCAGCTGTTTAGCAAATCGTTAGAGTTTCGTGTCCGCAGTTAAAAATATCCAGGAAATTCCGAGAGCGGCGACCGCCCGCCAGTTAAAAGAAACCAAGAAAATGCCGAGCGGTCGTGTGTGCGTACCACGCCTCGCCAGCGTCCCCGGCGCACGTTTGTCAAGTGAAGCATATCAACTTAGGAAGATTGGCCAAGATTGGCAAAAAAAAACACCCAGCGTTTGCCGTAATCGTGGCAACACTTTCGCTATCGCAAACACACTGCTCACGTCACGTGTTCGTTATGGCTCGCCCACGATGTAGGGCTGCGCGTTCGTCATTCGCATGCGCTAGGAGTTGGTATGATAGTCCGTGTTAAAAGTGCGCCGGCTCAGTCGCAAGGATGGGTCGGCCACGGGTCGCACGCACGCCCGATGAGGAGGTCGCTCGCCTCGACGCTCGTCGCAGTAGGGATCGAGAACGGAAACGAGTACAGAGAGCCAACACGGACCACGTGGCCACAGAAAATGCTGCCAAGAGACGTCGGTGGGCCTAAAACAACGAATCCGTTCAACGCAAACGGGCCAAGGAGCGTGAGTGGCTCCGGCAACGTCGAGCCGTGCTTGTCAGCAGCGGGAGCGTCCGGGAACCGTCTTCGCTACCTTCAGGTCTTACACGTTACTGTGAGCTTCCTTATAGCAACAGTGATGGAGTAAATGTGAAAGGGAACACAGGAACGCGTGGCAAACAGCCTCGAAACAGACGCGGAGCGGTACGCGGATGGCGCTGTGAAAACAAAGGGGGAAAGGAGGGCGCTGTTCCACTAACTGTTGGAACCCCCTCCACGCTGGCATTTCTACAAAGCAGCAGCTTTCGTCATTTCTCCGATAATACGGTATCGTTCGACAGTCAATAAGACAGTAATCGTCGCAGCGGTATACAACGATTCATTTTATTTACTTTCATTCATTCTTTTTTTTCTTCGCGCAACCGCTTGATAGTACCCTTAGACCAAGCTCGTCCTGAATCGATTGTTTATTTGAATCGAGGCACCCAGTTGTCAGTAGCACCTTGAACAGTGGCAGCGCTGGAACCAATGGCGAGACAAATAGAATAAAGAAAAAGAAAAGAATCATAGATACATTTCTTGTGGTGCGACGTTGTTGCACCAAGTTCGTTCAGAAAAATTCACGTCGCACACCGCAGTGGCCCCCGCAGAGCAGTAAAATGTGATTTTATTGCCTCACGATGCCTGGAGTGCCTCTTAAACAACGGGAAGATATAATAGAAATGTCTAAAAGAGGTTATACGCAGCGCAACATTGCTCCCGTGACAGGCCGCCCACTGAAAACGGTCAAGCGAATTGTCCAGGCTTACCGAGATGAAGGACGTATAAATGATACGCCGCGCCGCAGGCGACCCCGATCAACAACGAGCGACCATGACCTTCGCATCGTGGCTGCCGTCAACGACAAACCATTTCAAAGTGCAAAGGACGTTCGAGGTGCTCTTGGCCTGGCAAACTTGAGCGACAGCACGGTACGGCGAAGGCTTAGAGAAGCAGGACTGAGAAGTCGCATCGCCGCTCAGAAACCTCTGCTCACAGCAGCGAATAAAGCAGCTCGCCTGAGGTTCGCTACTGAACACCGCAGCTGGAGTGAGAGCGAGTGGAAGTGTGGGGTTTTCTCTGAAGAGTCCACGTTCTCGAGCCGCTGGGACCACCAAAAGAGAATGTGTCGGACCGAAAACACCCCCTTTAGTCCACAGAATATCCAGGAGGTGGCCGCCAGCGGGCGCGTGTCTGTGAACGTCTTGGGGGCGATTTCCCATTAAGGCCTAGGTCCATTGGTGAGGATTGATGGGAGGTTCACCAGTGCTGCGTATTTCACTCTGCTCGAGCACCAGATGATCCCCTACGTGTTGGACGGGCCGCACCCGGATGGTTGTTATTTTTCCCAGCAGGACTTGTCGCCCGTTCACACATTGAAGGACGTAGCGTGCCTTTCGGAAGAGCGAGGGGTAATGCAACTTCAGTGGTGCGCGAAGGGTGCCGACATGAACATTATAGAGCATGTTTGGGGCCGTATGAAAGTGAACTTTTCGAAGTTGTCCCTGGAAGTGGCGAACTCCGACCAACTATGGGAAGCAATAGAACATGAGTGGAAGCGCCTTCAACGGGATACCGCATTCATCGAGTCTCTCTACGCGACTGTGCCCCAAAGAATGGAGGCCGTCGTTAAAGTCAGCGGTGGAATGACGCGTTATTCAGCCACCAACGAACAAAACAAAGGACAAGTATGAGCTGGGATGGCGCTATTGCCGTATTTTATTAGCCTTTTTTATATATTCGGCAAACACCAATAAACTTATTTGCTACTGAGCCTTACAGCCCATGTTTTTTCCGCTTTACAAGCTTTATCGAAATAAGGCGGGGTTCAGACTGTTGCCGCAACTGTCGTAATGACTTTAAAGAAGGACGCCATTTCACGTCTCAGCCGACCGAACTGCGTGACATGCCGTTTTTAAATGCAGAGAATTTCTTTAACTCACAATGTCACCCGTCTGTTGGCGATCGGCGTCCGCAGCCAGCCAGCACGTGCGCCCCTCCCCCGCTCCTCCTCGCTCTCAACAACAGGTGCGGGCGCGCATGCGCGTGCTCCGGCGCTGAAAGAGGCGTTGCAGCAGCAGGTGCTACCTCCTCTCCCTCTACTAAGCGCGCTACGAATATAAAGCGGGTATCGGCGCGGCTCACTCCATTCTACTCCTGCGCTCTGTTCTGCTTAAAGAAAAGAATAATAATAAAGATCCAACCGATTGCCCCGCAGAGAGGGTGGGGTGCAAACGATGGCAATAAATAACACGTTACGTACTTACGTCTCTCGTCCCTCTCTCTCTCTCTCTCGTCTCGCAACCCAACTACCCAACCCCTACGACAACAACAACTGCAACTACCACCGCCAACTACCACAACCTACGCCACGTGACCACCCCCAATGCTCTGCATTTACTCGTGTCCCTCGCGCGGGGGCATGCGACGGAGGTTTTTTTTACGTCCATAGATCACGATATGGCTTTTACGTCGGTAGTGTAGACCATGGCCTAAGTAGCAGTGCTACCTTTTGTAACGATTCGGCGCAAGATGTTACCAGTTGCGCCATATCTAACAGTGTTATCACTGTCTGCTGGCGATATGCATGGCGGTAAGGCGAACAGTTGTTAGAACAGCGACATCCTTTCCACTTTGTTTCCGACGGCGGCCGCTGAGTATCACCCATATCTGGGTATGAGGGTGTTTTCTCGGCGTTCCTGTGTTCCCTTTCATATTGCTCATAATAGTACATACCTTCATTTCCGTTTTTAAAGGTGAACAAAAAGAGAAAACATGGCAAAACGTATACACACCCCAGTGCAAGGTTTAATGCGAAACGCATATTTTCTACACTTTGTAGAAGTAGAAAAATTATGTAAAAATGTAAATTTATTTCGCAATTTAATTTCAGAAAAAGCGTGTGCAGTATGAAGGGACTTTCTGCTCTTACAAAAGTAGATATTGCCTGCAAAAATGTATATGTATTACCGTTTAAAAGTGAACGGTCTGTACAGAAATGCAAATATGTATCATTGTATATTCGATATGTTTGTGAAAGTTCGGTACCGATCTCGTTTTCTTTTGGCGCCGCCTTTTCTAAAAGATTTAGCTCCCCGCACGAGGAAAACGTCTGAATAAGAATCCGTTTAAATTACTGCTGTGCTCAGTCGGCATATACAATTTACCAAATTTTACTATTTGTATGGGAACGATGCCTTAAAAGACCTTGAATTACTGTTGCTGAATGAAATCACAAAATAGCCGGACAATCGGCAGCGTATTTACGTAGGGACGTGTGAAAAGTTTCTGAAAAAAACGCCCACGTGTCTACTTCGGCAGTGCTCGCGCGCATGCACGCAACCAAAGCGTGCGTGGCCGAATTAGTGAAGCGGATAGAGGAGGCTCTTTTTCACGAATGCTCTTCCCGATTTTCGAGGGAAGGTGTTGCTTATTGAAACAAAGGTAAACTGTGCTAGAGAAAGCGAAGAAAGGCATACGACACTTAGTCTGCACTTCTAGAGAGAGAGAGAGAGAGAGTATGCATTTAATGGAAAAGCGAGTTTAGCCGAGCCATTTCGCATAGCTTGCTACTACATCCTATGAAGAAACAAAAACATGAGGGTTTGTGAAACAAAATAAATAAATAAATAAATAAATAAATAAATAAATAAATAAATAAATAAATAAATAAATAAAATAAATAAATAAATAAATAAATAAATAATGAAAGCATGAGGTGATGCGCACGAATTTTCAAACACATGCGCAGAGTTTGGCAGGGAAGTTAGCCTCAACCCTTGGTCTTAAGTGTCGTATCTATTTCTTCCATTCATCTTTACTTCTCGCGCAGTTTACCCTGCTCTCGATATGAGCCAACTGGCCCGACAAATCTTGATGCTCTCTATGTCTCTTCGTCGCCTGCTATAGTTCAGTTCCGATGATGATAATCTCTCCACGTGCTCTGCGACAAAGTAGACGTCCAGGCGATGCTCATAAACACTCCGGAGATTTTTCGAATAAATGCGGCATGTACTCTTTGTAGCTCGTTGTAAAAAGTGTCAACCCTCAAGAATAACGAGAAGGTAAAGCGGGAGGCGAGGAGAGGAGGGGAGGGGTCGCCCCTGTTTTCTTGAACCGTGTCCTCAACACTGTTAATCCGCCCCTTGATGAGATGGAGAGCGAGGAGCCCACGTGAAATCCCAGAACTGTGACAGTACCTCCGATGCCATGCTGCTGCAGTGCATGTGACACGCGCTCACAATCGGCGATTTTAATAAAGCATTTCCTTATAACAAGTCCTTGTTTACAGTAATGTTGGCAGGAGCATATTCTTTCTTAACCTCAACGTGCGTTTTATGAATTATAGTTTGTTTAACGTTGGCATCCAAATAAAGTTTAAAACTTGCTATGTTATCGCTGCTTTGTGTCTACCGGTCGATTAACCCTCATGAAACTAATGCTGCTTACAACAGAGATCCAACGCTGCCACGGGAAGCGCGGAAGCAATTAAATCAGCTTTCGAAAAGGTGTACACCATATTGCCATTTCAGTACTTTAGAGTATAAAACAACTATAAATTAAGTTAGTAAGTATACTTTCCCAACAACTATCCGTTTCTGTGGCTACCAAAGGCAAAATTAATCAAGCGTCAGGCGGACGCGGCGACTAACCCAACTGAGCGCAGCGCCCCTAGCGGAACGTTTCTCTGACACTTGAGCCACCCTCACTAAACTATCAAAAGCCTACGCGGGTATCCCGTGTAGCGCATGCGTGTTGGTAACCAGAACGACGCTATGTAAGAACGAAGAGCGGAATCATAACGGCGAAAGAAGGTGGAGAACGATAAGAACCGAACAGGAAGAAGCGGAACAAACGGGCGTCAAAAAGAAAAGGCCGGCGGTTGCTTCCACTTCGTGAACTCTCTTCGAAACCGAGCCGAGGCGACCGCTACTCGTCTGCGTCGCGCAACGCTAAGCAACCCGCACGCTAGACCGCACGTCATGCTCTAGCGAGCGCGGTGCCACCCGGGCGGCCTGGCTACCAGAATGCAAACTTTGACTTTCAGAACGAATAGCCGCCATTTCCGCGGATTCTCGAGCGCCGTTGGGCCCAACGCGTACGCGCGGCGAGCTGTTTTTCGGCGACCGCTCACTGATGGATGTTCGTGATCAATGTTATAGCTTTAGAGCTTGCATAACGAAAACAAAAAGTAGTCCATAGGCCCGATGTTGACATCAAATAAATCCCTTAAACAGCATCACATACTGTACGAAAGTGAAATGGAAATGACTCCCGTAGATGCGTAGAAGGTGCATATGACATTTTTTTTCTCGCTGGATTATTGAACCAGAAATTTCTTCTAGCTACAAATATTTCTAACTAGAAACAGGCAGAATTTCTAGCTAGAAATCCAGTTTTTACCACATTTTTAGCTGGATTGAGATTTTGTTCCGCCTGGTAGCTATTACTTCCAGCTAGCATTTGTCAGTCAAGGTGGAAGAAAAAACCCTGCAAGCTCGAAATAATCGTCTCTAGCTAGACTAGAAATTTTTATACCTAGAAGCTATCGATTCCAGCTAGGAATCGTAAATCTAGTCAGAAATGAAGGTGGAAATTATGATGTCTTGTTAGAAATTCTCATCCCATTTTCATGGGGAGTCACACTTTCTTGCCCGTAATGATGACTCTCTCTTTCACGCAAGCACTCACCCCCCCCCCCCCCCCCCCACACACACGCACGTCAGGCAGACTGACAGACAGACAGACAGACAGACAGACAGACAGACAGACAGACAGAGTTTGGCACTCTTTGCCACAGTTGTTCTTGTGCCATTAACATCCAACCATCATCATCATCATCACACACACACAGGCATCCAACCATCATCATCATCATCACACACACACAGGCACGAAAAAAGAGAGGGAGAGAGTCATGCACCGTTCGGGATCGCGTTTCTGTTTCGGCAGAAGTGAGAGTCACGTTCGCCGTCGGCGCAGACGACACATCGAAAACCGAAACCGAACCAGTTCTGCACAAACACGGCAGACAATTTCGGGCAGGTTACAACACCCATTCCCACAGCAGAAATACACCACCGGCAACGTCTTCCTCTTTTCACCCGGCCCTTGTTAGAGGCCTCCGAGGTTGGAATGCCCGTCGCCCATGCCGTGAGAAAATACTTCAGGCGTTGGTGGGCCGAAGAAAGGCGCGCGACGGCGTCCCAGCGAAGACGTTACCAGGCGCTCAAAGGACGCGGCAATGGCGTCACACGGATGGCTCGGTATTGAAACCAGTTCCGGGATGCGACTTGAAAGGACGCCGACCAAGAAGAAACGCTGCAGCGCGGTTGAACGAGTTTCCGAGAGCGCCGTCGTGGTCTGCTGCCAGGCAGAAGACGTCTGCACTGCCGCTGTTCCGGGTGCGGAAGACGTCTTTGCACTTCATATCAGCCGCGAAGAAAGGAAAGCGCCTTTTGAGACGCAGATCGAATTTCGATTTCTCACGGCGCCGTGGCAATTTCGCGATTATCCCCTGGGAGGTCGAGATTCGTTCCGATCATGGGCGAAAAAAAAATAATAGAAAGGTTGCTTTCTCCGCTGTTTCTACTGGCCGGGAGGCTAAAAAATCCCCGCTTACTGCTGCCGACTTGGCCATCATCTATCCCGGAGGAAACGCTCGAGCAAAACGGAATTATTTATAAAAATAGTAAACCTCTCCGATATTTCGCGCTGACGTCTGACGAGATATATGTGTTCTTCGAGTGGATGAAACGGCGGTGGAAAAAGGGAAAGCCGGATTCTGTAAACCATTCTTTTGTGGCGATTGTGTTCCTTTCAACGTGGCCCAATTCAACCCAACGCGAAAGTTTTCAAGGCGAGGGAGGCGACTGGAATGTCCCACTCAATGCCGACGTGATTCAGGCTCCAACTGGATCTCACGCCAACTTTAACGCGAGAAAGTTTAGACTACTCGCCCAGAGCGTTCGTGTCTGCGCCTCCTATGTACTGTTACAAAAAAGGAAGTGCGGACGCACGCATGTACTTATGTTTCGGTGCCAAAGTCTGCTGACTTGCTCTGAAGGCGAAAGCTTAGCGACGCCTACTAACTTCTTGATTGCTACATCATATTTGCGTATCGTTCTTCGCTTTCGTTTTTTTTTTTGTTTTGTTTTCTAGCCCGAATCACTTTGACCGCCTTCTTTTCCGCTACACCGTGTACGCATCTCTTCATTCGCTTTCGTCCCTTCATCTTACTGTGAGAATTGCGTCATTCACGTTGCCTGCCACGCCCGTCCCCCCTCTCCAAGCAGATTGGCAACTCCAGCTACGCCTCCTCAAAAAAGAAAGCAGCAAGCGTTCGCAAGATGAAACTCCCGTTGGCATCCTTGCACCTCTCAAGCCCTTCTCGCGTCTGGGCGAGGTATTCGCCAATAAAGTATATGCGAATGCAGCGTATACACCACACATTATACATAAGTCGTCAGCCCTAGCAGGCTCTCAATTGCACCGATGCCCCCAATGTAATACTGATGCCATACCAAATTTCTTCCACTTAATTTGGTTCTGTCTTATATTCGCTTGTAACCGCCGTTAGTTGTTAACTGTAGGTCATGCACCCGTGACTGAACTGGAGCACCTTAGTCATGCCCGTGACGACCCCGCTACTCCAGAAATAATTACCCATTACGCCCTCGAAAACAGTCTCTACAAATTGGTGTAGCGGTCTGACAGACAGTCCCTGACTGACCATACCCATCAACGACCAATGTCAACAGTGCAAACTGCGCATATTTGTGTCATTGACTGAGGGAACTGGGCATTTTGTGAATAGTACCTTAAGACTAGAACTGCGTACATTGTGTGAATTGTGACCTTTCCCTTTCTCCTCCCCCTCCCTCATACTCACTTCACTGAGGGCCTCATGGCGTCTCGTATTTAATACAGTGTTTCACTCACGTCAACAAGCAGACTGGCACACGCGACAGCTTCTCTAGAACCAGCGCTGTGCGCGGCTGGTGCGCACCTGTTATACTCACGTGCCATCGCATTCGGCTGTCACGTGGCCCGCACTGTTCTACAAGTTTTAACTTCCCAGTTCATACTTTTGTTAATTTTGTGAAGCGGGCGCATTGGCCCTCAAAGCTCCCAAATCCTGGCAAATCTCCCGCATGGGTATGCGTCAAGAAGAAAGAAACAACAGCGACAACTTTTGTTCCTCTGCTGGCAACGACGTTTGAGCCCCCGAATAGGTGGCGATATCCGAAAAAGTTGTCACCATCCGGGATTTATAGGTTTTATTGTAAATAAGTGTAAATAGACCTTGGGCGCATTCCGAGTGCACACATTAGTGTTGCAAGCAGAGTGCAGAATACTGCGATGTGTTAGCCAGCGGAATGGGTGAAAATGTTACATTGACTCCTCGCCTGATGCGGCCTTTTTAGAAGAGTTGTGCGTATTTTCCCGCATTGTACGCATAATGGGGTATATAGAAATAGCGTGTTACTTTTTAAGTATATCGGGGATATATGTATGCGATGCGAATGTGACCGATTTTGTAGCGTAAGCTACACTGGCCGAGGCTGAGCAGTTTCGCGTGGGTTGTGAAGGGCCGTTCTGCGCAAGCGCGAGGAGCATTGGATTGGTTTGGATAGGATCGGATCGGATTGGGTTGGCTTGGCTTGGCTCGGCTCGGCTTGGCTTGGCTTGGGTTAGATTGGATTGGATTGGATTGGATTGGCTTGGATTGGATTGAATTGGATTGTGTTGGATTGAAATCAATCCAATTGGTGTACGGGTGTGCAGAGAATTGAGTCTGCACATTCGCCGGTCTGCGCATTCCAGAGGAGTTACTTCATGGCCGCGGCAGACGCACTGGCGCCGGCGCGTGCCTAGCTGTGCGCCTCCGTTGCACAGTAGCCAAGTCTGACGCTGCGCCGCAGCCGCTTGATAGCCGTTTCGCGTGGCTGCTGGAGAGCCGTGCTGCGGAAGGAGCCATGCGCGAGGAGCAGTAACTGGACTGGACTGGACTGGACTGGACTGGATTGAATCGGATTGGTTTGGAAATCGTTTTAGCAAGAACAAGCATGATAATCAAGCTAATCCTAGACAACCAGGAAAGCTAAGAATAACCAGCTGAAGCTTAGCTTACGCTACGCATGTCCTGGCATAGGCGAGCTAAGCCACTGCTAATTTTTTTTAATCCTTTGCTGTGAAGATGGGGTTCTTGCGGGAGATCTTTTTGAATTCGATGGAATAAAGACAAAAAAAAGTTCACCATTCCTTGGTTAAGAAAGCTGAGAGAAGCGTGAAAGCTGGCTCGGAACAAAACTACGCCAAAAGTGCGTCCAACTGATAGTCAAACCTTCAAAGACCCAAATCGCGAAGTAAGAACGAACCCGGCATGCGACGATTTTTCGCGCACTAAGTAAACGCATCTACGAAAAATCTAAATGTGTACCGGTACGTGGTTTATAAGATTTATGATCGATGCGTGCATTGTCTTGTCTATAGAACTGTTCTTTTTTCGCTGTTTGCAAGTAACCGTGATGACACAATGAAAGCCCGCTTACACGCACGCCCCGTGTGTCCGGGAATGTTATCAGAGCTTTTCGGTGCAGTAACCGGTATATGGGGAAATGCATTAGTTTTTTGACAGGACGCTATCGGTCACACTAAGAAAGCTGCGCTTTAAAAGTGTGGATCATTGATTGATTGATTGATTGATTGATTGATTGATTGATTGATTGATTGATTGATCGCGGGGTTTAACGTGTCAAATCTACACATGGGCAATGAGGCGCGCCGTAGTGGAGGGCTCCGGATTAATTTTGACCACCTGGGGATCTTCAGCAAGCCCCTGAATCTCGACACACTGGCGTTTTCGCTTTTCGCTTCCACAAGAAAAGCAGCCACCACTGCCGGGATAGAACCCGTGTCCTCGGGCTCAACGGCACAACGCCTTTGCCACTGAGCCACCACGGCGGGTAACAGTAGCTAATCTGGGTCATAATTCAACCTCTCCTTCCCTCCCTCCCTCAAAAAAAAAAAAAAAAAAGAAATACCGCCTCTACGAAGGCCATGAAACGTAGACAGAGCCCCAGAACAGAATCATTATGGCTCTGATTATTCTGGCTCGGTGACCGTGCTCAGTGGGCGGATTGTTGACAGCAGTGTAGCCTCTACAGTGCTGCACGCAGCTTTTGAAATGCACAACAGATCGACTCCAGCTCCGCTGTTTCTCCAGCCTTGCACCAGTGGTGCAGGCTGTGCCATTTTTTTTTCTATAAAGAAAGCGTGTTTCTTGGCTGGGAGGGAGCTGAATGAGTCACCAAAGGCTAGTTATTTCAAATTGAACAAAGGTGTATTTTGTTTTCCCGGCCCCTTTTTAACGGATGCACTTGGAGTATATACAAAGGCGCCACCTACCATCAACGCATATATACCGTATTTACTCGCGTAATGATCGAACCTTTTTTCCAGAAATAGGATGCAAATTAAGGGGTTGCGATCATTACGCGAGGTGAATTTTTCGCGAAAAAAGTTTCGGCGCAGAAAACGCAAGCAAGTTGGAGGTCAGAATTTTTGCGGTTGGTCTCGTGAATAAACGTAGTCAATAAAAACACAATAAAAACTACACGGACCACCGACAGCCGCGTTGCAAAGGGACTCAAAATGCTGTGTTTTCGTGAATTACGGAACGCGATGGAACGAGTTTGCTGCGAGGCGAGAATATGTCGACCAATAAGTGGCTGCTGCTGTCACAGTGCGGGACACGGCTGCCGACGCAGCAAGTTGAGCGCATTTTCTTCTTTGTCCTGTGAGTACATTATGGGCATTTGGTGCGAGTTTCTTCCTCACCAATAATGAACTCATGTGTGCCGATATCGCTAATATCGTCAAGCCTGCGGCAATGACGTATCCATGTCCGCTTTGAAAGAGGAGGAAACATAGGTAAGCACGAAAGTCGTCAGCTGGACTTGGCACACACACGGCATATGGCTGCGGCAAGTTCAGGGTGCGATCACTGCGCGGGAAATAAAGAAAAAATCGTATTTTGACGACGAACTTCAGGGGTGCGATCATTACGCGAGTGCGATCATTATGTGAGTAATTACGATATACCATTTTCAAAGCGGGTGGTTGAGCTCGCTGAGTAACCGCTCAGGCATCTCTGACAGACCTAGTTTGTGGGAGAAAAATTATCCTCCATGCTTTTTCAGCGTTGGAATATAAAAGAAAAACGTTGTTAGGATAAAATGTGAATAAGTGTAGGCTTGCCCGCAGCTGCTGTTGGACACCAAAGGAGCCACAAGTGCCACAAACATCTAGTCACAAAATCCCACTGCGGTGGCTTAGTGGCACTGGCTACGGCTAGTGTCACTAGATAAGTGTAGCTGGTGACGCTAGCTACGGCGTTGTGCTGCTGAGCCCAAGGACGTGGGTTCGATCCTGGCCGCGGTGACCGTTTTAGATGCGACGCATCTCTTGCTCTGAAGCATGTCACTCCTGCGTCGGCGTTGTCCGGCGTCCGCACGCCAGCTGCGCATGCGCGACTCTCTTCCCGTCTTCTCTCCGACAGCTGTGCGCGCAACGCTCTCACTCCGCCTCATTATCATAAACAGCAGCTGTGTGCGCGCGCTTCGCTCACTTCGCTGCGCTCCCGTCGCGCAAGCGTGCGCATGCGCGACTCTCCTCCGTTGTCTCCTCTCCTTGAGGCGCTGTGAATATAAAGCGGGTATCGCGCTGCGGCGGTTCAGTCAGCGCTCGCTCTCGTTCGACTTCGCGTCACTGTGCTTCACGACTGCTTGCTTGACTTGATTCTTCCGATGAAGACGTGATGGAAGCGACGATCCCTTCATGAAAAGTAAAATTACGCCCATCTTCGCGCGTATGAGAACACCCGCATGTGATGGAATGCATAATACGCGTTCACAATACGTTTCACCCGATTTAGAGAATCAACCCAATGGAAACGCCAATTGAACCCCCCGATGCGTCGCATCACACCAGGGTTCCCTCGCGGGAAGATGGGCGTAATTTTTTCAGATGGACACGAAAAGCAAAAACGCCGGTGCGTTGAGATTTTGGCGTGCCTCACAGCCCCGGTGTAGCTTCGGAGCGTTAAACTCCATAATCTCAATTTGAAATCCATAGGTGTCCTATAGTTACGACCCATAATTACTTGAACATCACACAGTGAGAGTTGAACGGAACAATTTTAGTGCACGTGCCTTTTCTCAGTCGGAATATTGCGGCGTCCACCATATTCCTTGTAGAAAACCGAATGTAATGTCAGATATGCCGACAGAGGGCATTGGCTAGTCATCATGGAGCCACGGTTTTCATGCAGATGCCGCACGAACTAGCACAATTTTACAGCGGAGCTGTAAGTTGCGTGCGTCTATCGGACAGCGTCCACAAAGAATCGTACGCGCTCGCTCCAAGAGGTAGTGTCAAATGATCTGTAGCTCTCAATCTAGTGTAGATATCCTGGAGAAAAAAAACGAGCTGAAATTGGCTGCTAAGATGACTGTGTCATGACGGTAGGGAGGGAGAGAGAGAGAGAGAGAGAGAGAGAGAGAGAGAGAGAGAGAGAGAGAGAGAGAGAGAGAGAGAGAGAGAGAGAGAGAGAGAGAGAGAGAGAGAGAGAGAGAGAATGAACTTCTTTATTGGCAAAAAAAATGTGGAGTGGTGACCTCATTTCAGGAACCCATTCGTGGTGCCAGCTGCGACAGCCCTTCCAACCAACCGAAGCTGGTCTTCCGGACTGGTACTGAACAACACGCTCTCCCACTGCTCATAAGACGGACGAGGAATTCTGTCTAACTTGGGGTTTTTCTGACAACCCCACACCATATGGTAGAGCGTGCCAGGTTCGCTACAAAACTCATTTACTTGCCATAATTACTAGTTAGTTCCCAGTGAAGTTCTAAACGTGAGAGGGCCCCCGTCTGCTGTCATTACACAGCTATTTCCGTCAACCATATCCCTTCGACGGAGAGAGACTGGTTACAGAAAATGGCGGTAACTTTTGGTTTATCAAAACAATTTCGGAACAAATTGGGTGAGAATTAGCCGCTAAGGCATATACATCATCACGCCAAGTTTTGTTTACTCGTGTTAAAGACTTAGTTCAATTTGAAGTCGTAATCGTTACAGAATTCCCACCTGCGGCCAATACATGACCGTCTACTGGGGAAGTACGGTTCGAGAAAGCGGCGATGACACTTGTTTAATCGAAACTAAACCGAAACAATTACAGTCGAGTCCACTTATAACGATACCGTTTATAACAATATATCGGATATAACGATGAACAGTTATGGCACTGTCACCTTTTGTATTCTTTGTATGGTAAAATAAACCGCTTATTACAATGTTCCAGTGCCACGATATCGGATATAACGATTGAATCCGGTGATATTGTGCACCAAAAGTGCAACAGGGACGACTCTAATGACGCGGTTGCGCAGCCTACTCCAGTAGTGTCTTCGTAGGAGGCCCAATGCGTGACACAGTCCGTCGGGGACTTTTTTTCCGCCAAGGACATTTATCCCAGCTAGGTGAAGCACCTGTAGATGCTCTTGGAAAAGATTTGCGCTAGCTTCACGTGCGGCAAACAAAGGTGACCGACTGTGGCTTCTTTTCTGCAATTTAGTAGCAGCAGCACCTTGCTGGCATGTGAAAAAAAAAAAACAAAAAAATTGAGCTCTGTTCCGTCTTTTTATTTCGCAACCAGCTTATAACAATTATCGGCTATAACGGTAGGATTCTCTTGGCAGTTGGATATTGTTATAAGTGGATTAGACTGTATATAATAATTGCTTCAGCATTTTCCTATAGAAATTATTGGTATGTGTCCTTATTCGTTCAATGTGGTAAGTCACCGTACATAATTTAATAGAGTTGCCTACCATCTACCGATACAGCTTCCCCGGACTTCCCCATTCGTACTAGTGGGAGGGCTCTATTTTTTTTTTCTAACTCAAGCGTTATGCAGGCAGACCACCAGCGCCCAACCACACGACGTGCCTTTCCTGTCTGTGTGGAGGAGGTCGTGCTCCTCGAGAGTGAGGCTGAAGTTGTGGAGTGGTGCTCCTTGCGTCAAGTGGTGTTGCGGCGTGTCACCTGCAAACGTCAGGTTAGTGATGTGCGGAGCCAGGCGCGTGTGCGACTATGCTTTGTATGATTACCCCCGTTACCCTCTGTCAAATTCTGTGTTGTTAACCATTTCCTTAAAAGAAGCGTTGATTCTAGATTTCTTGTAAACTTTTCGGCCTGGTTGGCTAAAGATGGATGGCTTGCAGAGCAGCCCCTCACATTAGCCAAAACTGCTAGGAGGTGTTGATATCTATGTAGCGTCGTCTTCTACCGTGGTTTATGGTTCATCATCTATGCGTCGCATCGCAGGGACAATGGCAGAAATCTAGGTGGCCGGGGTTGCGCCATGCAGAGCACGGTCCCGAACGCCGAAGGATAGACGCGGAACATGACCTCAACGTCAAGGTGGAACTTGGCGACTACGTCAACGTGGAACTGTCGCCAAGGTCACGGTGAAACCCGGTGGTGTCAAATTTAAGGGGGAACTGATACCAAGATCAAGATGAATTTATTCCGCAGATGAAGCAGACTATATTACAAGCTCGGCCTTCCGATTTCCTTCCAGAAACATTCTTTTTGGCGGCGAACAAGACAAGCCTTTGTTTTCTGGTCGTCTGGCTCCCGCAAGCCGAACGAAACGCAAGAAAGAAAGAGAAAAAAATTCTTCAGAAATTCAGAGAATTATCTGCTAATGCGTAGCATGCTTATGACGCTTGCCCTAAGTGTGAGTTTTTTCCAGCCAGATTTCTAAATTTTTGAAACTTTTGTGCGACCAATTATCTCCATTTCCGTTATTATATCACATATCGCCCGCGGCGTACAAAATTTTCGCTCAAAATCCCGCAACCTCCCTCGTAGACATCGTCTGGACCCCGGCGCAAACTGGTTTAGGGGGAAATGAGGCAGCGCACAACGCAGCACGAGGATTCATTATCCGTGCCGGTGCCAGCCTCGCCCCTACCACGGCACCAGGTCAGCCAGGGATCAGTTAATTGCGTACTACAATATCACTACGCATTACAGCCCCTGTCGCCGTCAATACCGTCCTGCTCACCCTGAGCTAACCAACTATCAGGAGCACTTATGGCGACTCCTGCCGTCAAACTATTTGGCCTGCCGAGCCCTACTGCACCGCATTAACCCCTCGCAATACACCTCACCAAACTGTCTGCTCCGTGGGGACCTAGCCAAGCTGTTCCACTGATGTGGGCCTTTCCTCAAGATCGCTCTCCCTTAATGAAGAGCAGTGGGGGGAGAGCTGGGCACCTCGGACCTGGAGTCCCAGATGCTTCTGGTTACCCGCGCTGACAACGTCACCGCCGCACTCGAACCGGCGGCCACACTGCTCCGATAAACCCGCACAAGGCTCAATAAAGTGATATCTCTTTCTCTCTTTATATCTCTCTGTCCCTTGAAAAGAAGCGCTCTCACGATTTTCCCTTTCCTCTTCACGTTGTCATTTGCAATCTTGCTTTTTTTATTTCAGGAAAGAAGCAGTCTTTGCATTCCTTCATTGTCATTTGCTTTGGCCAGCTTATGGTGACGCCGCCTGGCATGTCGCACATCAGTTCATTGGTAGCCACTGCAGCACACGATCATAGTTCATGCGCAAATGCACGGAATCTTCTTGTGGTTGCAGCAACCTTCCGGCACCCCTACATTAGGGTACTCAGAGGAATTGATCAAAATAAAACGTTTCCATGATTAGTGGGATGGCATATCGTGGATCGGAAATATCCATACCATTCTCCAGGAAAGATGCATCTGTCCTTGCATCTAGCGTGGAATGGAACATGCAGCGTGCAACCTGGGGGGACGTATCATGTCATTGCGCGCCGCTATATTCCATTGATCCAAACTGCAAATTCAAAATTCCACAAGATCTTTCCAGGTGAGTAGAAACAATTCTACATCGCATGCGGTTGAATGTCGCATACACGCACAACTTCCTTTTTAAGATGAAACTACCTACGTCGCCCGTCAGCCCACACTGTGATGTGCGAGAAACCCTGCAGCACCTATTCTGCGAATGTGCTCGATTTAGTGCTAAAGAGTGTCCCTCGCAGAGTCTTAGGGACTGCCGCTTTCCGTGGAGATTAAGCTAAACGACGTTTTAGGACCATGGGCATGTCTCAAACGTGCTGTACGGGCTACAAAAGCTCTGATAGAGTACCTAGCTGCAACACACAGGTTTAGACCAGTCTTTGTTAATAACTCAACGTTTCTGTGCGCATCAAGGTCTTGAACATCATCGCAATCATCTTCATCACGTCATCAACTTGGTGTAGCAAGTTAGGCATTTTAGCCCGGCCAACATCGCCAGACTTCATTAAAGATCGTTCTCTCCCTCTCTAGCTAGTCTGGACACCGGCGATCAGCTTCCGCTTGTCTAAAGGGCCCGCCAGGCAGCGACCGCCCAGGGACTTCTGGAGACCGCCCCCCCCCCCCCTCCCACCTCGCTATGCGTCCAAGAATAGAGCACTTTTTTGTGCCCATAAAGTTCCTCCTCCTCCTCCTCCTCCTCCTCCTCCTCCTCCTCCTCCTCCTCCTCCTCCTCCTCCTCCTCCTTTTCCTCCTCCACGTTTCCGGAGTACATCCGCAACATTTTCTTTGCTGAATTTTCAGAAGATATGAAAGACTAAGTTCCAGGTCGCTCACCGCTTTGTCCTCTGCCCTGAATAAGCCGGTTTCTTTCGTAGCCACGGCTGTAACAAAATTAAATTTTGATTGCTTTGAATTTTTCACATAATATAATTGTGAGTAAAATAGCGTAATAAAACTTCGTAAGGTTATAGTTTCTCGTAGCGCACAGATAAGCTGTCTGTTTCAGCAAGTTAAGGATACAACTGCTTGCGTAGCACTATTTTTCAATCCGTGCATCCGCCTTACGGATTGCATAAGCAGTGATATCATGCAAATCTCTTGAAACAGCGATTTATAGCTGTTTATGCTAAGGAATAAGGTGACAGTGGCAGGGTTATGATATGTATTTATATTGGAACGCACAGCGGTCCTCCCTTCCATATGGCCAATATATTTGAAATAGACTTCGCGAAACTTGTTGAATTCTAGCGTGAACTGAGTGCAAATCGTAAAGGCGTAAATATGAAGAGTTCATAGCGTCGTCTCAATGGGAAAGCCTTCTGTAATTTGTTTTAAGGTGCCCAAATTAATTACAGCCATTTAACCGCACCATATTTCTGTTAGATGCTTGGGCATTGAAAAGTTTGGAGTGAACGTCAATTGCATTTGGCAATGTCACGAAGCACTGACTAAGTGCCAAAACTAAGGCCAAATAGGTGTATGTTAGCCAACAAACGTGGTGAAATTTATTGTAAGAAATATCGACCGCTACTGACAAAGCATGATTTCATTTTCCCTTCCCTCCTCCCCTTTATCAACCTCTTACTTCTAATTCATTCATTCATTCATTCATTCATTCATTCATTCATTCATTCATTCATTCATTCATTCATTCATTCTTAGTGAAGGTCCACGCCCGAGGGAACAACTTTTAGTAGATGGTTTGGGCGCGACTAAACATATTTCCTGCGTATTATACGTGGCTTGTCACTTCCCGTTAACACCTATTCATTTTATCTCCGTTTGCATGTAGCTTCTTACAGCGTTTAACGAATCGCAAAAATGCATAACTCCCGCTTAATCGAATTTACTGCAGTAGACTCATGCTGCAGAGGACTGCCTCAAGGCGACTTATCTTTTGTTTATTGGTATTGCTATCTTCCAAAGGCACCGCTTGTTCATACAGTCGAACTTCGTTATAAATAAGTAGTATCAGAGGGAAAATTAGTTCGCTATATAGGATATTCGTTGTAACAGTAGAGGTAAAAGTCGGCTCTATCAAATCAAAAATCTGTCTCGCGCAAAAATACTTGATACAAAATGCATTTTTAGGCTTCGAATCAAGTGTAAACAAGCTAAACCTTACCTTCCCTCTTGTTGCATTTCAACCTCAATGAGCCGGAACGGGAAATGAACCGGTACGTGAAATTACAACAGAACAAAGTTACCTTTACAAAACAGGCCTGCGTCCTTATTTATTTGATGAAGGATGGGATTTTCGTCTGGTGCCTACTCGCAGCACTGAGCAGGTTGAAGTTTTCCGCAGTGTCCCGGAACGAAAGGGCCTTAAATACTTCTGCAGTGTCGGACGGCGCTATTTTTTGTTTTTCAAGTAGTTTCTCAGACTCCTGGTCAAATATTTCTTCGTTATATATGTTATCGTGCGCGGCTCTCACGGTATCAGTTTAGTTATAAAAGTGTGATTGAAATAAAGCGTGACGAATTAAAGTTTGTATTTACTTCGCTATAGCCTAAAATTCGCTATATCAGTGTTCGTTATAACCAGTTTCAAATGTACTGCAGAACAGCTTAAGATGAGTCGACTCAACACCACGTTGCTGTGAACCGACTCGGTTTTCGTTCCCTGGATTCTTTCGCGCCGATGTTCGTGCCGGGTGCAGGTTACTCGCGCCCTCTTTCGTATCTCAGCGGAACTGGACTTCTTCGTTCCACTCAACCCCGGCTGATGGCGGGACCAAGGGCGTTCGAGAAGTGCCGGGAAGTTTCGAAGTTGGCCGTTCTGGCTGATTGAAATAGGGCAGGCTCATTTGACGCGCATTTATTTCTATGGTTGCATAACCTAATTGATTTTCTCAAGGCTATAGGAAAGAAGAGAAGTCCCCGTTGCCGTTTTTGGAAAGCGTTTATGTTTCAGCGGGCCATAAAATGAGGGTGCATGAGTTGATGATGAGGATAGGGGGTTAGATGAACATGAAAATGAGAGAGAGAGAGAGAGAGATAGAGAGAATAACTTTAATGAAAACCAGCGATGTTAGCCGAGCCGTCGGGCTGGCTTGCTACGCTAGATGAGAAAAGAAAAACAAAACGAAAAAGAAAAGAGCGAAAAAAAAAATGTGAAAACGAAATGATGTCATTTGATGCGGCCAAAATTTTCAATCACAAAACTCTGTCCAGTTCTGTGCTCCGAAGAAACTCCAAAAGAGCTTTGATTGCACGCGCAGCCTGACTGGGACCCGACCATGGACCCAAAACAGCCCTCAGCTGAAGTCCCGCACCAAGCTGCCTGCACAAAGAAAATATGAGTTTCTGTCTGTGCACGGTGTACTTTGGACACACGCATATAACATGATGGATGTCTTCTCGTGAGTCGCATTTGGAGCAAAGAGGTGAAGATGCCTGCTGGATTTTGTACAGGTAATGTCCCGTGTAGGCCACATTCAAGCGCAGCCTATGCAGAATGGCTTCCTCGTGCTTGCTAAGTCCAGGTGGCATTCTGAAGGTGCACTTGGGATCAATCTCATGAAGAGGTGCGTATTGCTGCCATGCATCAGTCCAGATAGACATATGCGCAGTCCATGCGGTTGATGAGGCGAGTATTGCCGCATCCTTTCTCGTGAATGGGATCGGCACAGCTTCAGTGCAGAGACTGTGGGCAGATGAGGCGGCTTTGTCAGCTGCGTCGTTGCCGGCAACTCCGCAGTGGGCAGGAAGCCACTGGAGATCTACGCTGTGTCCCCTTTGTATGGCTTGTAAATGCAAGAGATTGATTTCCCAAGCCAGCTGTTCTTTTGGAAGCGACTTCAAGCTTTCGAGTGCTGACCTGGAGTCTTTAAATGTTCGCCTCGCGGATCAAGTCTAGGAGGGAATGATGAGGTGTAAGTTGATGCGATGTTAGCGGATGCGCCCTCTACGCGGAAGCCCGTCGCTGCAAGATGTCGCATCCTAGTCGCATTCATGATGATGACACAAGAAAAAAAAAAGGCTTCCCGTGGTCGGAATCGAACCCGCGTTCCTCGCGTTATGAAGACGACGTCTATCCGATTGCGCCATTTTTTTACACCCCCCTTTTTTTCTCTTTATTACATGGGAGAATCCGCTCAGACGTTGCAGTACGAGCAATACAAGCAAATAAAAGAATACACTGAAGTTATGAGAAGCACATATACATCAAAATTCAGGCAAACACACACAAGCGTTCAGAAGAGGGAACCAGTCATGTGGTCAAGCAAACTATACACACTATGTACAAATGCCACAGTTTCTCGGAAATAGGACTTAGTTGATCTTGGTGGCTCAGCATGCCTATCACATAACGGCAAAGCGGCATCGCCGCAGACTGTACAAACCAATCAACACAAACATGTCATAAGGCGGCTCACCAGGATAGTCGAATGGCAAAAATCGGATAGAGAAAGGCGTAATGTCCATGTCTTTTCTTGGCGTTCGCTGTAAAACGTCCCAGAAAAAGACAGCATCTCTGCAGTCTACAAAGCCGTGATCAATTGTCTCTGGTCGAGAACAGAGCCGACAGCCTGTCGACCAAGCCATAAACAGACGCCGGTCTTTCATCCGAGTTTTAACAGGGAGTGTGGCAGTGTGTAATTCCCACACGGTCGATCAACAAAGGAGGGGGGGGGGGGGGGAGGGGGTGCGCTCAGAAGTGCCAACTTGTCATAGAGAACCTTGTACAAGGAAAGCGCGTGCCACTAGAATATCCGTCACACGGAACACGCGCGGTTAAAGCTTGTTTGAAAAGGGTTACGCGCAGTATCTGTAACCAGCTGCAATGAATCGCATTTATCAGAGACAAAGAAAAGCGTGACTGAGTGTTCCTTAAAATTTGTTATAGGCAGGAAGTTAGGTGGATATACCGTCATACATACGCATACTTTGCTTGCAGTTTCAGGACATGACATGCGCGAGACAAGCTGCTGGGTTTAGTGGGTACCTATGTACACGCAGGGCAGGATGAGGGGATGGCTTAGTTCTCGCCCATTGCCGATGTCTGCTTCCGGGAGTTCGAAAGCGTATCCCGCAAGCCACCGTAGAAATCAGAATTTTTAGTTAATTATACTAAAACAGTAATTCGACTCAAATTATTATTACACCACGCGCGGAGAAAAAAAGTAGGAAATGGTTCAAATGAGGCATTGAACAGCTTGCAAGTGAAATGAACGCTGTTTATTTTCCAACTTTTTCCAAGTCTGCAGCATGACTATGACTGGAAGTGACCTCCACTACTAAACTTACGGACTCGTTTATTGTCATTATCTCCTCACAGCGCTTTGCGTGCCTTCATACGCAGTGAATGGCCCAACTCTAAAGATGCACGGGTGGTCAAGATTAATCTGGAGCCCTGCACTACCCTTTCAATCAATCCAACTTTTCACACCCATAAAAAAGACACCAACTTAATGTAATTAGGAATAGAATGGTCCTGGGACAGCCGCTTTTATACCCTGAAGCTCTTTTGCCAGGGCTGGCGTGATTTGACCATACCCACCCTCTATGGCCCCTTTTCGCAAGACCTTTTTGTTCACAAGGTCGGGATGCAACGAAACCAAAACGACAAAAAGGCACTCTCTGGGGACATATTTTCGGCGTGCAAACTCCAGAGTGCTCTGATATCGGCCCAGCATTTCAAACACACGCGGTCGCGCTGACCCCTTTACGCAAGCGCGACCCCCTTTCCTCCTCTTAGCTACAGCTGCAACGAATTTGCCATTGTAGTCTACACCCCTTCCGGACCCCTTTCTTTCAGTCACCCCATACGGTCAGCGCTTCACGGCTCTTATTTGCAATGTGTCTGTGCAGTGAAATACTAGCGACAAAAAGGTACCGTCCCCAAGAATTCTTATCTCGAGATGGCGTTGAAGAACCAGGAGGCCGGTGTGACGAGTTGGCCTGTGACAAGTTCTACGATGAGTGGACTTGTGACAAGTGGGCTCGTTCCCCTCGTGAGGGATTCGCTTGCTGTCGTCTGAGTTTGGACTTTGACTTTAAGGTGGTGCGCACTTCGATCGTTGACGCTTGGACTTTGATTGGAACAGCTTTGGCTTTGGCACTTAACCATTTCATTTTCGCACGCAAGAAAGCTTCCCGTTTCAACAATCATCATCGTTAGACAGAGGGGATTTGATTTTACCACGAGGCTTCAGTACGGCGACACGGTAGATGTACTAATACTGGCGAGTCCCTCCTATATAGCCCTACATAATCTACTGAGGGCACCCTTCGTCTCTTCCTACACATCATCATTTACATTATCACCACCACAACCACCATCATAGAGGTTCATACTAATATACGCTAGAGGTAAATCTGGCGAAACTGTCTAGGGGAGCCCGCGCTTCAGTGAGCGTACCGTCATGTACCGGGCAGGCACGTTCCACTTGTCCTTGGCATGGCTCATGAACAGGCTGAAAAATTGGCTCTGGCTGTGAAAAACCGACACTATTACTGAAGAAAGTTCATCGAAATGTCTTTGTTATTATAAAATTGAACCTCCAAAAAGATTAATTTGTCAGTGATTATGTAGAAGCTTCATACACGATAACTTAGAAAAAATGTTACCCTTTTTGGTTGATTTTGGCTTCTAGACAAAAAAAAAGCCATGTGGCTAGCTAAGCCAAGTAGGCGAGGAACGTCGCTAGCGGCAAAGACGCCACCCATGGCGGCCCGCGTCTGCATCGACAGATTTCCCTCTAGTATATATTAGTACAAAGCTCTATGACCACCCCCACCATCATCATCATCATAATCATCACTGTACGTACGCGGAACCAGCGAAAAGGACGCAGGACAAGAAGACAAGGCACACAACTCTGCTGGACCAACTTAGCTAGTCCAGCGGTGTTGTTTGTGTGCCTTATACTCCTCTCCTGCGTCCTTTTTGCTGGTTGCGCGTTAAGTGCTTTATAAACCGACTATCTCACCAGTTTACTCTCTTCAATCGTCATTACAGGCCCGCAATGTTGTGACTTTTATTAAAGGTAGCGTTCATTACCATGGGAACTGTGAGAATTACCGCGAGACATTTCTCACGGTAGTCGCCTCTGATTGGCTAAGCGTGCCACCAGGATGTTCTCCGGGACAAATATTCCCTAAAATGTGGTGTAGCACTTGCTTTTAAAGGAGCCATGAAGAGAAAACACAAGTTTGGTTCATTAGAAAGATTGCCTCGTTAGAACCATAACGACACCACTTATAACGCAAACTTCGCTCAAATAAGCTACATAATTAGGAAAAAAAATTCACAGCATATCCACGGGGTGAATGATGATGAGTGGGCGAAGCTCCTGAGGGGAAATCATCGGTAAAACCGTGACTCTTCAGTGAAAGTTCGCCCACTACATCTGTGTCCGAACGTAACGTCTAGAAAGTCTCGCTTAAACCGCGCGTCGGCACCTTGGGGCTGAGCTCGCCTGATGCGTTTTGCAGACGCCTCACGAGCTCTCACTGCATCGGGGTCTGCCTGCCGATACGCGCGCTTTCTCGCCGCTTCCCGTTCTCTGACGTTTTGGAGATCCTCTTCGCGCCACAGCCGTGCCGCTTCGCGTACGGCAGGGTCCTCGCACCGTTGCCGTGACGCTTGGGCCTCTCGTTCTCGAACGCTGGGATCTTGGCGGCGTCGTCGCGCAGCCAGACGACACGCTTCGGCCTCCCGCTCTCGTACGGCAGGATCTTGGCGGCGGCGTCGCGCAGCTTCACGGAGCGCTTCTGCCTCGCGGGCTCGCACATCTGCAGCCTTGTCCATCGGGCGACTCCGAGCGCGCGCCAACAGCGAACGGATTTTATTACAACGCTCCCCGCCATCTAGTAAACAATCCAAGAACTAAACTAGAGGTAGCCACGCCATCTAGTAAACAATCCAAGCGCATCTTTTCATGATATACAAGTACCGCCATCTAGTAAACAATCCAAGAACTAAACTAGAGGTAGCCACGCAATCTAGTAAACAATCCAAGAACTAAACTAGAGGTGGCTACATACATACGTCGAGGATGGACAGACCCACGTCTTAAGGAGCTTCGCCCCTAAAAGGAAATGACCATGCGACCCACCAGCTCATTTTCCGCAACAGAACCTATGATGTCACTCGAGAATGCTCTGCGATTGGCGGAGGCCGGCAAAAGCAAACGCATGTTAGGCAGGGCTTACAGTTTACACAGCGAGCTATATGCCCGTGAAACATACTGCACATTCTTTTTGTGACAAAGAACGGTGGAGTAAACGGTTGAAGTTCCGAACGAACACGCAAGCGTGTATGCCAATGCGTACGAAACTACCGCCAGCCGAACTCGACATCTCGCCGTCGCCACCGTCGCGCAGACGAATTTTCGGGTTCAAGGCTCTTCGGGGCCAACGAACCGTCCCAGCACGCACAGCCGCGAACTTGCTTGGTATCGTAATCCCTTCACAGGAGGGTGGCCGTCATATCGCCAACCAGCAAAGGTAAAAATAGAAACAAGGGGAGTCAGGAACACAGAGCAGCAACGAGATAGTGCCACTCGTCGCACAGGTTTCGGTATGGAGGTCGTGTTGGCTTGCTGCTGCCGTTACGGGCTCGTTTACAGTTTACAACCACTGAAAACTTCAGTTTGTTCGAGTACTTTACAATGAAATTTCGTTGCTGTGTTTTGAAATGCCCATGTCGTACGGGCAAATCGTCGAGGGAGTGCGACATTCCCGCCGGTGAGATCTCCTTTCATGTGGTGCCCAACGACGAACCTCGGCGAAGCAAGTGGCTACGTTTTGTGAACTTTGCAAACGGAGGAGAAAGAGAGCTAAAGGAAGTACGAGTGTGCTCGCTTCATTTCCGAGGAAGTGATTACGGCAGGGACCCGGACATGCTGGCGCTCGTCGCCGACTTCGTCAGATCGCCGTCAACGCGCTCTGACCTTGGGGAAAAAAATTGCCGTACACACCGCGCATTGACGCTCGAATCTTTCTGGTCGGAGCAGAGAGCTCGAGCGAACGGCTTTCCATACACGACACCGGCCAACTGGCATAAGCGATACTGCTACTGAAATTGAAAATACGGCACATACGTACCAGTTTGTATTCGTCCGTCGCGACGGGGCTGACGAGGCAGCGGTGCCGACGGCGGGCGTTCGTCTGTTGTGGCTATCGCGGAATGGTCGCTTTTCCGTCCACCGCGTATCCCACAACTCTTGCCGCTCGTGCACTTAGAAGCATTGAGCGTTCAAGTGGTGTGAGGTTGTTAAATGCATGCCCGAGCTCCTCGGCGAGAGTTTTGTTCTCCGGATCAGGCGATTCCATGACTAGCGCTGCGGGTGCACTAGGTTTTACTAGTATTTTTAAAATGGCCGCCGTCTCGGCCGACTCCCGCGTGTGGGTGCTATATGGAGTCGACATACTAAGTATCTGTTTCATGGACCGGCTCGTATGACGCCATTGTTCACGTGACGAAATGTGCAATTTTAGCGGGAGATTTAAAATTTTGGCTTAAATTGCTTTATTTCTCAGTGAATAAAGTATCCTTTGCTTCCGGGAAAGCGCTTGGGGTAGTATGAAACACCTAATCTTTCGAATAAAACAAACTTTTGTTTTCTCTTCATGGCTCCTTTAAACCGGAAGTCTCAAGTTCGAGTCCGGCATTAGGGAATTTTTTCTATTCTTGCCCAGCAGGACAAGAACGTAGACACCCGAACCACTTTAATATGGACGCCCGCACACGCGCGCCTGGAGGGCAACGAATGGGCCAACTAGGCTACTCGAGCATTCACCTACCGAGAGCCCCTGCAATCCGCCCTACACCCTGCCGACAACACCAAGGATTGCCTGTGCACCTACCGGGACGTGCTCGACCAATACAGAGGCGAAAGACGGAAGTACCCTGCAGCCAACCCCTCGCTGACCAAAAAACAAGAAGTTGCATGGAGGCGTCTTCAGACTAGTACATATCCCAACCAAGGCCTCTACACGCACTTCCACCCAGAAATTCGTGACGGTAAATGTAAGCACTGCCCCCAGCTTGCAAGTTTGGCACACATGCTTTGGGAATGCCCTGCTAATCAAGGAAAAGACTTCAGCAATACAGAGGGAACATTTATTATCAATACCAAAGAGCAGTGGGAGACCGTGCTGCTTAGGACCCTGCCATCCAGCGATGGGCCGTCCAGAGGGCCGAAGACGCCGCTATGAGCCAAGACGTCCTGGCCGTCGTCTGAAGCACACCGGCCATAACTAGGCCTTTCCTCTCGACACAACAAAGTTACTTCCTCCTCCTCCTCGGAATTTCTGAAGTCGTCGCTCATCGTGATCTTGTTAATGCTTTTTTTTCATTTACTGTAAATCAATTACTATATCAAGAGATCGGCGCACAGGACTTCTAGAACGGGTTTGATTAGGTTTAATATAAGTTGTGTTCTGTGTCGTTGGACGGGGCTGGGGTAGGTTTGTTGCAGTTGGGCTGAGTTTGGGTAGGGTTATGATACGTTCGGTTAGGTTAGGTTCGGTGATGTTGGGTTATGTTAAGCTACGTAGGGAGTTAATATTATTCAGCGAATCTTAGGCCGGCCAGGTTGTATGAAAATTGCCGTGAGGTTTTTTCGGAGGTTATTCTCCCGGCTGCCGTGAGATTACACGCAGCCTTTATTAAAACTTGAGAGGACACTCCTCATCATCCTCATCGTCGTTGCCGTCGTCGTCGTCGTCGTCGTCGTTACTAATCCTGACGCCGTCCCTCGAGCTTGCTGCAGCTCGGCGGCCTCTTCGAGATCTCCGGGCTCCAGAATAGTCAACCACAAGCATTCGTGAAGGTCACAGACCCTCCCCCCCCCTCTCTCCACCACAAGCACACACACACCTGGAGAATATCAGAAAGTGGAGCTACAGGCGGGCGCCGTCAACGTGTAACATGAGCGGCTACTTCACAGCGATCAGCGCAATGGACGTGGCTGCGGAGGACGACGGGGCAACAGCTGCCGAGGCGTACGTCGACCCTCCCGTGCTGTGTTCCCTGAGCGGTGAGCTGGCCGCCACCGTCGATAACGAGATCCAGCACGCCTCACTCCCATTCCTGGGTTCGAGGAACGAGATCGGAGTGGCTGTCGCTCGCATGCTGCCGACGCATCTGCTCACCGCGGACGCAGCAGCCTACTCCGCCCCGGTTAGAGGAATCGTGCCAATTCCAGCCATTGACGGCGATCAACGGGCAGAGGGAGTCGACGGCTCTCTGTGTTGCCAGCGTCGACCGACACTGCCGGTGGACATCCCACGGACGCACCCTTGGCTCCAGCTGGGCAACCTGTTCCTGGCGCAACGACCCAAAACTACCGGCGCTGGTGCTTTGCACCCGAAGTCCAAACCGAAGATGCGCCGCCAAACAGCGTTTCAAGAGCCCCATGCTGCCGCTTCGTGCGGCAAGAGTTCCAGCACTGACGACGTAGCTGGTGGTGCTTGCAGCAGTCAGCCCGCCTTTGGACGAGCGGGACTTTGGTCAAGCGTCGCGCAGCGCAGACCGTGATCGACGGCATCGACGCTAGTCCAACCCGGCGCTGAAACGCAGTAATTTTTGAGAATTCATGGTCGCTGTTTTACGCTGCAGAAAGACACCTAGGAGTCGTTCCATCGACAATGGCTGCCGTGATCTTGGAGAGCTTGTTCCGTCGTTGGGCACGCGTATAGAAATGTGTATAATGCACGAGCTCACGGTATGGCTGAGAGCAAAGAAGTGTTGGGCGTCGCGAAAGATCAGGTGGGCTCACATAAGGGAAATAGGTGATATGATATATAAGAAAAATATATACTCTTAAACGTTTGAATTCCGGAACGGTTTGTGTTTCTGGTCTCGGTTTTCTTTTTTTTTCTTTTTCTTGAAATGTTATGCATCTTTTCAGCGTTACAGCACCGGTGTCTTGTTGCAGTAGTAATTCATGAGGCGATGAGGCGCACCGCAGTGCAGGGCTCCGGATTAATTTCCACCACCTGGTGATCTTTAACCTGCCCCACAATCTCAATTACACGGACATTTTCTCTTTTCGCCTCCATCAGAAAAGCGGCTGCCGCGGCCGGGAAGCCAACCCACGTCCTTGGGCTCAGCAGCACAACGCCATAGCTACTAATATCTTTTTCGGTCAGCGCTTTTCACAAGGTCGCGATGCTTCGAAATAAAAACGACGAAAAGGCACTCTCTGGGGACATATTTTCTTCTTTCAGACTCCGCAGTGCTCTGATACCGGTCCAGCATTTTAAACACACGTGCAGGTCGCGCTGAGCCCTTCAGGTAAGCTTGACCCCCCTCCCCCCTGCCTGCTATACCTACAGCTGCAACGAATTTATCATTGTCTACACCCCTTATATTAGTAGACATATTAGTAGAGATTAAGAAAAAGAAATGGACGTGGGCAGGGCATGTAATGCGAAGGTAAGATAACCGCTGGTCATTAAGGGTAACAGAGTGGATCCCTAGAGAAGGCAAGCGTTGCAGGGGGCGGCAGAAAGTTAGATGGGCAGACGAGATCAAGAAGTTTGCGGGGATAAATTGGTCACAGTTGGCACAGGACCGAGGTAATTGGAGAATAATGGGAGAGGCCTTTGCCCTGCAGTGGGCGTAGATAGGCGGATGATGATGATGATGACGATGATGATGACACCCCCTCAGACCCACTCTCAATCGCCCCTTACGGTCAGCGCTTCATGGCTTTTGCGTACAAGGTCGCGCTGCAATGAAATCCTAGCGACGAAAAGGAACCGCTCCCGGGAATTCCTGTCTCGAGATGGTGCCATACCAGAAAGCCGGTGTAACGAGTTGACCTATGGCAAGTGCTCCGGTGGCGAGTGGGCGTGTGACGAGCGGTATCTTTCCCCTTGTGAGGGATTTGTTTGCCGTCGTCTGAGTTGGGACTTCGGCTCGCAGAAAGTTTGCACTTTGATCTTCGATCGTTGACACTTTGACTCATTGCAGCTGCCTTTGGCACTTCGTCATTTCACTTTCGTACGTGAGAAACCCGCGCGTTTCAACCATTGCCGTCGTTAGACGGACGGGATTTGATTTTATCTCAAGGCTTCAGTATACGGTGGCACGGTATCTCTACTAATACTGGGCATTCCACTGAGGGCTCCTTCACCTCCTCCTCCTCATCATTATCACTGAACTTAATGTTGACCCATCAAAAAAGGACGCAGAACACGAATATAACACACACAACAACACCGCTGGTCCAGTTGGGTTGCTTGACCAGCGGTGTTAGCCCGGCGGGGCTGTTTGGGTGCCTTCTCCTTTTGTTTTTCGTCCTTTTTGATGGTTCCACGTGAAGTACTTTAGGAACCAACTAGCCCAGAAATCTGCTCTCTTGAAACATCATCACTGGCCCGAAACATCGTGACTTTTATTACAATTGGAGAGGATATTGATCATCACCACTGTCATCATCACCGTCGTCGTAGTCGTCATCGTCGTCGTCATTACCCTCGTGCACGCGCGGGTGAGCACGAGACGCCCCGAACGACCACCGTTTTATTCCAGACGCCGTCCCTCGAGGTTGCTGCAGCCCGGTGGCCTCTTCGAGACCTTCGTGCTCTGGAATCGTCAACCAGAAGCATTAGTCAAGGCCACACCCCCACCCCCGGTAAATATCAGAGGGCGGAGCTACTGCCGGACGCCGTCAACGTGTGGCAGGACCGGCTACTTCAAATAGATCACCGCGATGGGCGCTGCTGCTGCAGCCAGCGGAGTAACTGCTGCCGAGGCGTACTCCGACCCTCCCGTGCGATATTCCGTGAGCGGTGAGCTGGCCGCCGCCGTCGAGAACGAGATACCGCACACGTCACTCCCGTTCCTGACTGTGTGTAAGGAACAGGAAATCAACGACGCCGGTGTGGCAGTCTGGCACGTGTGGCCGACGCATCTTCGCACCGCAGGCGCAGCGCCCTACTCCGCCGTGGTTGGGGGACTCGTGCCGATTCCAGCCGGGAACGACGACCCACCGACGGGGGGAGTCTCTGGCCCCCTGCACTGCCAGCGTCAACCGACATGGAAGATGCGCGTGCCAAGGCCGCATCCTTGGCTCCAGCTGCGCAACCCGTTCCTGGTGCGACGACCGAAAGGAACCGGCGCTGGTACCATACACCCGCAGGCCAAACCGCAGCCGCGCTACCAACCAGAGTTTCCAGTACCCCGTGCTGCCGCTTCGTGCGACCTGACTTCCAGCAGCGATGAGGAAGCTGATGGTGCTCGCAGCGGCTAGCCCGCCTTGGGACGAGCAGGCCTTGGGTCGCGCGGCAGCGATGGCTCGCGCAGCGAAGACCGTGGGCGCGGGATTCGACGCTAGTCCAACCCGGCGCAGAAATAATTTGTGAGAATTTATGGCCGTTGCTTTACGGTGCGTAAACTTGCCCTGGTGACGACTATATGGGAATGGCTGCCGTGAACTTCGAAACCTCGTCTGACGTTGCGCACGCTTATGGAAATCCGGTCAGTGCACGAGCTCACGGTATGGCAGCGAGCAAAGTAGTGTTGGGAATTGCGAAGCATCAGGTAGCCTCACATAGGGGAACTAGGAGACTTGATGTATAAGGAAAATATATACTCTAACACGTTTCAATTCCGGAACGGTTTGTGTTTGACTGGTTATTCTTTTTATTACCTGAAATTTTATGCATACGTATTTTTAACGCTACACTACCCCGGTTTTGTTTCAGTAATAATGGTTAAGAGGAATTGAGAGCAGGAAGGTTGTGCTCAGCCTCCCAGACTGTATGTGGGGCTGTATCAACGAGGGTACGTTGTAGCTCTGCGGAAGACCTGCTCATGGGAGGGAGGGGGACGTGCTCAGGGTGGCTGGGGTACGGGCGAATACTATAGGTGGCATGTCGTCAGTGAGGTGTTGCCATGTACGCTGTAGGGCATGAATGAATGAATGCTTTATTTTATACTTTCATGCCGGTATGGTCCGGTCTGACCAAGGGCCCCCAAGGTTGCCTGTCGTGGCTAACCTGCAGCGTCGTTGTCCTGTGTGGCCGGAGTTGGGCCATAGTCGGAGGCCGGTTGGTCTCCGTTACGATGGGGGCCATCTAGTCGCATAGTCGACTCCGCTGGCCCACACAATTTTGTCCTCCTTTACAACACTTCACCCGAGAAGTGACAGCTTCGCTGACCAGCTCGGCGCCGGGGCTTCAGCAAACACTGGTTGACTGGGCCTGACGTCAGCATGGACTCCTTAGCTTAGGAGGCTGACTACAAATGAATCTCTCTCTCTCTCTCTAGAATCGAGATGGATGGATGGATGGATGGATCCCTACTGAAACGTTCCGTATATACGGAATTATGGGAATACGGTGTTCATACGGAGTGTTACGCCCCCAGGCGCAATGAAAGTAGATATTAGTGCCACAAACAGGGGAATCATATGAGTTCGCACAATATGCACGTTTGGCACAGTTTTCGTGTTTTTATCTCCAATAATAAGCAAAATGACGCTCAGTATGATTTCCGTATACTCCGTATATACGGAATTCATGCGGACAATGATTTCCCGGTTCTAGTCATAATACAGACGTAAAACAGGTGCCAAATTTTTCGACAGGTACGCATTGTTTTATTTTCAGGTGCTTCTCAAAAATCTTCCTTGTTTTGTGGCGGCTTTGTGACATGCTACCAATGTACTCTGCATTCCCATAATCCCGTATACGAAACGTTTCAGGAGGGATGGACGGTTGGACGGATGGATACATGGACGGAGGGACGGAGGGACGGACGGACGGACAGATGGATGGTTGGATGGATGGATGAGAGAGAGAGAGAGCTTTATTGACTGCTGTATAAGCTAGCTGTACAAACGGCGGTGATTGATGAGTGAGGCGAAATAAGGAAAGAAAAAAAAAAAAACCCGCACCTCCCCGAAGGGAATCGTGCAGAAATGCGAATGCATTGGGTGCACCGATGAGTGTGTTGCGAGTAATGGCGTAATTAATGACGAGAGCTTGAACGTAATCATTTATTCATCAGCACCTGTTTGTGTTATCGTTGTACCTGACGGCCACAATCACTGCCTTGTGATCGCTAAAGTGCACGGTCAAAGGGTCTTTGAGAAGCATACGCGCGTCACAGTTTCGCGTAAAGACCAGATCAATGCAACTCCCGTGAATGGTAGTGGGGCACGTGTCGAAGCCGGCAGAGAGACAATGCATAGAGTGCCTGGTCTGCATGTACTCGACCAGCCACTCGCCACTCTTCTTGCGCACGTCAACGTTGAAGTCGCCAACCAAGACTATGGGGTCAGAGGGTTTGGAGCGCACGCGCACACTTTCCATGGCCGCGTCCAGCTGCGCGGCAACGGCGTCTCGAGCGAGGTTGGGCGCGAGGTACACGGTCACCACAAAGACTCCGTCTGCGGTGTAGGCAAGGGTGTACAAGTCCTTGTACGGAGACGTGTCTCGAACGGGAGACGTGGCAACGGCGTGCGATATCAAGTTCCCATACACGTTAGACACGAGACTAACACCGCAGTACTCGCCGTCCTTGCCGCTTCGAGCAAAGTAGTACACGTTGACGGCGTCATCAGCCACAGCAGTAGCACTCGGGCAGACACTGCGATCGAGGACGAGGAGTGACGCCTGTCGTTGTTGTCGCAGTTCTTCGCTGAAGGGAAAGTAGCGCTTGACGAACACGTCCATACCACCGGCTCGGCGGAGAGATAACACCTGCGGGCGCACGCCGACGGAGCACGACAACCCCCGACTAAGAAATGCATTCGCATTTACGACGACGACGACGACGAAGGTAGAACTACGAGGCGCGCGCTCACGTGCGCTCGCGCTGGAGGAATGCAGGCGCACGCCGCTCGATGGACGCAAGACAACCCCCGACTAATAAATGCATTCGCATTTAAAAAGAAGCCATATGGCTAACTAAGCCAAGTAGGCGAGGAACGTCGCTAGCTGCAATGGCGCCGCCCACGGCGGCCCGCGACTGCAGCTACCGATTTCCCTATAGTATTAGTATGAAACTCTATGATGCTGGGTATGCTGATATTGCTGTCAATTGGAAATGGGGAATCGGCCAAGAGGCTCTGATGGCTGCTGTCATCGGCATTGGTAAATCACCCCAACGGTGTGTGTACGAATTGTCAGGGATTGTGTTGATGCCACAGCTGAATGAGAATTTCTGGATCGGCAATGAGGTTCCGACAACTGCTGTCATCACAGTCGCCCGATCCCCCTAAATAGGTATGTGAGAGTTCTTGGTTAAGCTTACTTCGCAACCTAGTGGCGAACTGGCCAGCAGCTTCTAGCGGCATTGGCCAACAGCCACTCAATGGTTGGGGCACGTTGATGTTGCAGCTAAATGGCAATGTGCAAATTGGCCCTTGGTTTCCAGGAGCAGCAGCTGTCATTGACGTTTCCCTTATAGTGGCTGTGTCAGAAAGTTGTGAGGCCTAATGGCGTGTCAGGGAATTTAATCTCATTTAGTGAGCCAATGCAACTGCACGAGGCGCGCAGCGAATGGACACCAGCGTGACATCACCTCGTGGTAGAGAAAAGAATGTGAGGTAGCCTTGTGCCTCCAACGCTCCGCACAAACTTGCGACGTCCCTTCACGCGCGCGGCCGGACGAGCAGTTGCTAGGCGCTGGCGCGTTCACGAACTGACGCACGTAGCCAGAGTTGACGATGATGATGATGACGATGATGATGATTACTATTGGTTTCCCTTTGTATCGGGCCTATGTTTATACTCTTGGTTTAACACTAGCAATGCTTAAGGCAGGCGCAAAAAAACTTGGGCACAGAATACTTTTCTTTTCTGTTACAGGTGGTAGCTGTCCTAGGCAATATTCCCCCCTCTGCTTTTCGTCCATCAGCATTCTGATCTTTTCGTCACCTCGACAGCCTTGAAGTTAACTTCCTCTGTGCTACCCTTAAATACTAGAGCTCCTGGAAGCCAAATATTTTCCTCATGCTTAGATTTGGGTGGATACCCTCGCATGTGCCGCATAGTTTGTTTTTCCTATCTGCAGACCGCGCATGCCCCATCCTTTTCTGAATATATCCCACAAAGCTCTTAGTTCGCAAGGAACCTGCTTTAGCCTCAAAAAGCAAAGCACTGCCCTGGGAATTATCGTAGAAATCTTCCTTTCTTATGTCCAATTTCTCAGCCCTGTACATCTCTAATGACGTTTCAGTTACCTTGGCTGTTTTTGGATTCTCCACTGTCCTTTCCGTATTTCATCGTTAGCCTTCAAGACGTAATATAGTTAAAAAAAGCCTTGGACAATATTCCTTGACAAGCTTAGCTACGGTTCACGTTTCTCAGCCCTAACGTTAAGCTTTAGGACTTGCCACTCACTGCAGAACTTAATGAACGTCAACTGCAGGTACGGTTTGATGACCTTAAACTTGAAATCGTAGAGTTACTTGCAACGTCAGGTCCCTCGTACGGCCCCCTCCCCCGCTGCACCGCGAAAAGTTCAGCTGCCTCCTTAGAAACGGTGAGGCCATTCTTCGAGCTTCGTTTTACACCCGCCAAACCCAGACGCCTACGAAACCGAGGAGGACAGCGCAGAAGTGCCAATAAAACAAAATACAATGTTAGAGTTAGAAAAACCCCATCTTTTGGCAACTGAGACAGCTCCATTCCAGCCTCGCAATACGTTTTCTAACCGCCCAAAAAACACTGAACAACTTTCAAATTTGCCGCTAGAGTGACGTAACACGGGCCGCAGTGACGTAATAAAGGCTAGCACTAAAAGCTATCCGTGTGCTAACTCGATGTTTGAATTCAAATGATAGCGCAGAATGAAACTAGAGGCCCCGCTACAACCGCCCGATGATGTTTCTTGGCGCTTGGTTGCGTCGGCGACTGCCAAGGTGTGACGTCATAGAGACGTCACCGGAAAATGGCCGTGGAGTCGCGGCTGCTTCATCTTTCCTTAATATCTCCAGTACTTTTTGAAACTCTCCATACAATTTGTATCATTGTTATCGGGACAAAGCAGTATTTTCAACGAACTAAACTTGTATTTTGTCTTCGTGGCCAAAACAACATCAACAGAATAAAGAGAAGAGACAGTTTAACTTAAGTTGGCGCTGCCTTCCTTGCGAAGCGAAATTACAAATTCGCTTCGTACTTTATTTTATAAACTAGACAAACGACAATTTAACTTAAGTTGGCACTGCCTGCCTTGCGAAGCAAAATTACCAATGCGCTTCGTACTTTCTCAAGTTTTCTATAAACTCCATTGCTTGCTCTGTGGATATGAAGTGAATGACGCCCAATTTTCGAATGCTGGCAGACGCGCTTGTCACGTATTCAATGTTTGCAGCTGGCATGTGTCCTTTAAGTCCAATAATGTCGATATGCAGAAATTTGTCCCTTTGGTGCAGTTGCCGAGAGTTTACCGTTTCTTTAAAGCAAGCAACGAATGTTTTCAGCAGCCGTGTCGGCTACCCAAATTAACACAAAAAGAAGGCGTCACTGCAGTTTGTCTGCATTTTCCTGAAAAAAAAAAATGTAACAGAACAAATAAAAAACACAATCACGAGCTACCAAAGTGCCCGTTGTTGTCTTTGTCGAAATAAATGTTTTTTTTATTCCACCTTTGAAATTTGCGACCCTTGCCAATTCTTAAAACATTATTTTCATTGAGAAACATGCGAAGAAACAGCATACTTCTAAAGGTGCCGTAATGCTATTGACTCGTTTAAACATTGTTCCATGTATCGCCATGGCACAAATGTTGAGAAAATATAGTTTCTTAGCTTCAAGCGAGTAAAGTTCTACAGCTGGACGCATGCTTAACAGCGTGTAGCGTGTTGACTTAATTCACATTTCTCCAACATGATCGACAGGACAGGCACCTGTACTATCCAACCAAAATAGTGCACAAATCAAGCAGACAATAGACGCAAGTACGTGCAAAAAAGTGCAATGGAGCTGCGATGTGATGGTCCGGGTAAGATATCAAATAAAAGTCTGTTTTCGCAAACAAGCAACTTCGTATGATCGACGACTACCAAGAGCACGCTGATAAACTTCACATCACAGTCACGTGCACATACAAAAAACGAAAGGAAATCTGCAAAGTCGGCTCACATATGAAACTTGTAACAAGAAAATCACGCACGATACACTATATCAAACATGTTCGAAGAATAAACAAAAAAATGAGAGTTTCGTCGTCATTGCATAGTATACCAAGGCGACGCTGAAGTCAAACCAAAGACGGCGTGCAGCCCACGTGTATACGTGGATCAAGAATGATCACAGATCTAGTGCCCGTGCTTGGTGAAGCGTGCTGAGCTGTGGCGATGCTCGGCGCACTTCATCAGCTGCTTTGCAGTCCGCACATGCGACGTTGTTCCCGAACACAATATCTTCACTGTTCATCCCTGGTGAAAAAAAAACCCAGGCGGATAGTGAACAATCTGAACACAAATCATGAAAAATTCAGGGAAGCTTGCGCAAGACTTGAATGGCGAAGCTGTTAAAAGTGATCATTGACGGACACAAAGTTGAGTTTCAGTATCGTTGGGGTGTCGTGGTTGACGTCGGCGGCATGCCATTTGAATAACCTAATGTTGAGCAACGCCAGATGGAGCTCGTCGTTTTGGTCGACGTTTTCGTACGCCGCTCTCCAAGCGCGACTTGTCGTCTCTAGCGGATGCTTTTGCACGCGCACCCTCTTGAAGCGCGGCCTCTTCCTCGGCCGGGCGAACTGTTCGCGGCTGGGTTATGTGGAGGGAATGATCACCTACAGCAGCTTCGACATTCACGTCACGGCTCTTTCACGGTACAGTGCGCATGCGCACGACGACACGAGGACGAACGAATGAAAGGTGTACGATATGACGCGTCTTCCTCATTCTGAGCAAGTTTTGCTTTGTGTGGGCAATGTTTGCAAATATCCGTAAGTGGATATGCCTGGCTTGACGAACGTGCGCTCGAGGCACGCGGCCAAGGCTGGAGTTTTAAATGCAGAGCATTTCTTAGCCTCGCCTCTTCCTGCGTCGGACGGCGTCCACAGCTCCGCGTCCGCAGCAGGTGCGCCTCTCCTGCTTCCCTCCTCTCTCTCAACAGCAGCTGGCGCGCGCATGCGTCGTAGTCAGCCCGTTCGCTCCGTCGCGGTCTCGGCGTAACAGGTGCGTGATAGCAGCGCGGTTGGGCGTGGAAGGCCGCGCGCCGCATGCGCGCTCTCCCCCCCGTACTGCTCTCCCTCTACTGCGCGCGCTGCAAATATAAAGCGGCTAGCGGTCGCTCGTGCTTCAGTCACTGCGTTGCTCTTTCGTTCCTTGGTTGATGCTCGCTCCACCCTAACGCGACTTTACTCTCCTCTCTCTACCCCAAACCAACACCAACGCAACTACGACCCAACTACCCACCCTAACGCGACTTTACGCGGCGTTAACGACCCCCAATGCTCTGCATTTACTCGTGTTCCCCTCGCGGGAAGGCGCGGGAATTTTTTTTCTTTTTTTTTTTTTGCCAATATTGGCCAATGATCCTAAGCGGGTATGCTTAGCTTGGCGAACGGGCGCTCGAGGTACGCGTGCACGAGCGCTCGGCATTTTCTCGGGGAGTTTTCGGCGCGCACGAACCCAGAACTTACGGCCAGTAACAACAGCTCCGCTCTTAAAATAGAACACAGCGACACCTGGCGAGAAATATTCAAATCTTGCATCGAATTAAAAATTAGAGCCCTTCCAGTATTGTGAAGATGGAAGACCAGCGAAGTTTTATTGCTGGATAACTACATTGAGTTATCATTCTGGCTTACTATACCGTTTAACCTCGTTATAACCAATGGTGATATAGCGAATTATAGGCTATAGCGAACTAAATACGAACTTTGGTTGGCCACGCTTCACTTCTGTGACACGTATTTTTGTAACGAAACCGAACCGCGAGAGCCGAGCGCAATATCGTGCATAACAAAGGAATATTTCGTTCCCGTGAGAATGAAAACACGGAAGCTAACATAAAAAGCAAAATAAAAGAGAGACAACACAAGCATTTTTTTTTCGTTTGAAAATGAAACTTTCTTGGTTTGACGAAACTTTCGTCAAACGAACTTCCTTCTTTTGTGCGTTCACGTTCTTACGTTCTGGTTCTGGTTCATTTAGATTGGAATGCCTAACCTAGCCACAGACAGATAGGGGTTACCTTGTTTCTAGTGGTTTTGAATCCTAGAATATAATGTGTTTTTTATATCTAGGATTTTTGCTAGAGCCAGATCGCCGATTTGTAATAGCCGACCTCTACTAATGCAACGAATGTCGGATGTAACATGCGAAGAAAAAGCATGCTCTTAAATGAGCCGCAATTCTGTTGACCCGTTTAAATCATGATGCCATGTATCGCCATGACACAAATGTCCGATATAATGAACTAATTTACAGCCCCAATACTGCTTCATTATAACGGGATTTCGCAATATCGATTGCATGCAGACACATACACAGAACTTCTTTAGAATTCTAAATTCTATAGCCATACTTCCTCTGCAGATGACCATGCATTGGGAGCAGGCGGGAAGTCAGTAGCGTTGACAACTTACTGTAAACTTGCTAAGATATATATATATATATATATATATATATATATATATATATATATATATATATATATATATATATATATATATATATATATATATATATATATATATATATATATATATATATATATATATACATACATACATACAATGGTTGACTCACTAAACAAACAAAAACAGTATTTTACTGACGTTTCGACTGAACGACCAGGCTTCATCGGTCAATACTGTTTTTGTTCGTTTAGTGAGTCAACCATTTCCTAACATATTTCTTCTGGCTCCTCGAGAAGTTTCTTCTACTGCTTATATATATATAGAGGCCGATTTCACTATTTTTATCCACGTTACCTACATTATATTGAAAGCTACAGAGAATTTAGCGCCAGCTCTGGAGCGAGCGTGTGCAATGCTTCGTCGACGCGACTCGGCAGACGCACGGAATTTTGGTCAAAACATAGCATAAAACAGCCTGGCTGTAAAAAAAAAAAAAAAAACGATATTACGGACTTTACGAAAGTTCGCGTCGAGCATAAATGTTTGGGTTGGCGAGAAGTTTAAAACTTTATCCAGGTTTTCGGTCTGTCGCAGTCACAAACCCGTTGGAAAGCCCCGCTCACTGCGGGGGTAGTTGTCTTGCGCATGCGCGTCCGACCTTACCCTGCGGCGGCAGGCTCGGTTTCTGGAGCCTTCCTGGAGTAGTAGGTCGACACGGACAGAGCGGTCAGCACGGCGGGAACGCCCAGCAGGAAGAACAAGTACACGCTCATCCAGAACGCGGCCTGGACAGGACAGAGAAGGCGGTAGCGATCGGCGTCAAGGGCGATGGAATTTGTAAGAAAAACCCTTCCGACGGTCCGTTGTGTTAGTTCAGGCATTCGTTACTAGCGCGTTAATATTTGACTCTTCCTCGGGCTGCCTAAACGCAGAAAATTTTGGCCCGCCCGTCCGTCTGTCTGTAACGTGATTTTGTAGCAAAAAGAAAATAAAAGAAGCGTTAAAAAATTGTCAAACAACGGCGAGAAAAAAGCAAACACTAAAGCAATACAGTAAAGCACAGTAGAAACGAGAGGTCTCAACAGACGGCGCCCGAGCGCTACGAACGTGAGACAATTGAATTCGATTATTCTTTAATTGAATTGCTCAATGGAGGAGGAAGAGGGCAGTAAAGGGGCTCACAGAGGCGCTGAAACTTAATTTCTACTTTGTTCCTCAATTGCACGCTTTTCGACTGACTGAACTTTCAGTAATTTCTTTTCAAATTGAAAGCAGCGTTTCCACTTGCCGTTTTCGTTGGGTTGTCAATCACCTTCGACATTCAGCTGCCTGTCTTCACATACTGCTGGTCCTTTCTGCTTTCTGCAAACTCTTGATATTCAAAACTTGTTTTCTGAGTTTCTTGCTTGAAACAAGTTATTTTGAGAGTTTTCTGATCCGATACGACACAAATTTTGTTAACAAATACCCTTAATATTAGCATTCTATAGTCAACAATTTTCTTTCCCCAACGCAGTGGTCATTGAACTCACGCTGTTTTTTTTATTTATATCATGGCAGTTCCCCGTGTGTCACACTAACCCTAAATTTTTTTTTACCCGGCCCCAGTTAGAGATTTGATAACAGTCGTTGCGTAAGCATGGTATTTCTAACATCTACTTATTGTATCTTACTGACATTTTGATTAGACTTAAAGCGTAATGTTAAAGAGCTCAAGAAGCGCAGACGCGTAAACCCAGTTTCTGTTGCAGACAAGTTGTGTACTATGGTTACAATTAACCCCGTAAGGGATACCATACACTCTAAGGCAGTACCGTAGTTGAGATTCACCCCGAGCACTCGAGTGACCAATTCACGCCACCAGCAAAAAAAAAAATAAAAAATAAAAAAAAAATAAAAAATTACGCATTACCGAGACCGAGCCATCTGATTCAACAAATAAAAGATCTTTTCTCGAGCGAAAAATGGTTAAAACGCGAAGCTTTCTCCGTGCAACCTGCCTCAAAGTCCGAAATCCAAATCGCGTCTTCCGCCTCGGAATGGACAATCGAATAGACGTCGGCTTTATAACACGAGGGACCCATGTTCGATTCCCAACACGGGAAGCGTTTGTTCCTCGAGTCATTTATTGTGCAAGTTGGCTTTCCTGCAGTGCGTTTTTTGCCTAACGATGATGTGGTCTGTGGACTGCGCTGTAGCGCTGCGCAATGCAGGACGTCATGCCCGAATTGAGGAATGCCGCAGCTATTACGGAACTTTTGAGTCGACTCGTATTTGAGACAACGCAATGCGCCGAGCTTTCGTTGTCGGCTGCAGGAATGGACCATGCGAGTGCGTCATTGTGAAGCTCAGTCACAATTATATTTCGATGTAGATGTCGAACAGCCGAAAAAAGAGGCTGAATTGAGGAAAAGCAACTTTTAGGTTAGGTTAGGTTAGGTGAGGTTAGGTTAGGTTAGGCTAGGTTAGGTTAGGTTAGGTGAGGTTAGATTAGATTAGGTTAGGTTAGGTTAGGTTAGGTCAGGTTAGGTGAGGTGAGGTGAGGTGAGGTGAGGTGAGGTTAGGTTAGGTTAGGTTAGGTTAGGTTAGATTAGGTTAGGTTAGGTTAAGTTAGGTTAGGTTAGGCTAGGCTAGGCTAGGTTAGGTTAGGTTAGGTTAGGTTAGGTTAGGTGCCGCTTCAAGCACTCTGTAGCAGTCGTATGTCACTCACGAAAGGACGGGTACCCCTGTCGCATACGGCGGCCAGACTCGTGGTGTAGAGCGTATACAGGGGCAGGCACTCACCAATGTTGGTCTGCAACTGGACAGCGTAAGAAGAGGTCAAAGAGGGCCACAGTTCGGAGCTGCATTCTTTTAAACACGTGACATGGTTCTGCTGCGTAAACCAGCACCACCTTGCTTGTTTCGCGCCACATTCGCCTATACTGGTTTTTTAGCCAATCAGAACTCTCTCAGTGAATACTTCGAAATGGGCAAAACTGGTAAATTTCTCTCGGTTGAAGAATTCACTTATTATAAGAAACTAACTCCTTCTCGGTACAGCATCGTCTTTTACTCTAATTCTCTTGCAAATAGTTTTGTATTTACTACCCCTCCCCCTTACTTAATGCTCCTAGGAGAATGTAAGGAATTGTGAATAACGTGGTCATCAGAGGTTATAGTCTTGCAGTGCGTATTGGAAGGAATAAAAACGCGCTCAGATACTTTGGGACCGATTTCCATACCCGAGTTTGCTGCAAAGAGACTCAGGCATTTGTAGTAGGAACATTTTTTACAATAGCTAACAGACTTTCAATGCCACAGTATGTTGTTATTCGTTTCTGTTAAACAGATTTATTTATTGGTACCCTCCGGACCATAGGCATTACAGAGGGGAGTGATTATAAACAGAAACAGAACAGAAGTAGTGCATTAAACGATACAAAAAAAAATTTCTTGCTTATACAATGTTGGCTAACAAACAGAAAAACAACAGAAATAGTGCAATACAAAAACTTTCTAGTTTATACAATGTTAGCTAAGGCGTTCTTAAATAATTGGTGATCTTAAATGCTTACCGGGAACACAAAGGACAGCTTTTTATTGCCGAACATTTTTGGCGTTCAAAGGAGCGCCCTACGTAAAGTTTTACGTTAGATTATTTATTTACGTTAGAAGAATATTTTAGGGGCGAAGCCCCTTAGGGGCTGGGGCTTTCGGCGTCTCATGTCATAATTGTCGTGTCATGTAGTCACGGTACTGAAACACCTGGAAACTCATTTACGCCCCGTGCTAGAGCGTAGCGCGTACTAAAAGAAACACCCGGACACTCGTTTAAGCCTCGCGCTAGAAACGCTTCGTGCTTCAACGACTAGAGACGTTTACAGCAAAACTGTATACCTCTACCGCCCAACGGTTTCATTTCCGTGGACAAAAACGCCAAGAATAAACTTATACACTGAATGCTTCTCCCCTCCCCAGGTTTCACGTTAGTGGAGATGGCCCGGGATTTTTTCTTACACGATTCAAAGAAAAAGGGCGGAAGTCAAACGAGTGGAAAGTTGAATTAGAGGCATTTGTTGAGAGCGCCTCATGCCCACCGCATGAGGCTGCCCTATGATAGTAGAGACATAAAACGCATCAGTAAATCGGTCAACAAATCACCACGGTCATCATTGCAGGTACCTGTGTTTTGGCGTGGTCGAAGTACTGCTTGATGTCGTCCTGCAGCCTGCGCTTGGCTGTGGACGCCATGTCCGTGAGGTTGCCGATGGCCGCCGTCTCCCGGTCCTGCAGGTTCTTCCACCTGGCATTGTTCTGCTTGATGTAGTCCTACGCACGATGGACGTGTACCCATCATGGGATCTCCACAAGACCCGTCGATGGTGCTTGCAACACAAATGCGCACAAGGAGGCGACTCCAACGCAATGGACCCACTCTACGCAATAAGTTTCGAGGACTCTATATTCGTTTGCAGGGATGGCCGAAACGTTTTGGTGCAAGCACTGATTAAAAGGTGTCATTGGGGTGCACAGCCTTTTGACTCTTGCAACACATGCAACATGCAAACGCACTCGGTGCATGCAACACAAATGCGCACAAGGAAGCGACTCCAACGCAATGGACCCAATCTATGCAAAAAGTTTCGACGACTCTATATTCGTTTGCAGGCATGGCCGAAACTTTTTGGTGCAAGCACTGATGAAAAGGTGTCATTGGGGTGCACAGCCTTTTGACTCTTGCAACACGTGCAACATGCAAACGCACTCGGTGCATGCAACACAAATGCGCACAAGGAAGCGACTCCAACGCAATGGACCCAATCTATGCAAAAAGTTTCGACGACTCTATATTCGTTTGCAGGCATGGCCGAAACTTTTTGGTGCAAGCACTGATGAAAAGGTGTCATTGGGGTGCACAGCCTTTTGACTCTTGCAACACGTGCAACATGCAAACGCACTCGGTGCATGCAACACAAATGCGCACAAGGAAGCGACTCCAAAGAAATGGACCCACTCTACGCAATAAGTTTCGAGGACTCTATATTCGTTTGCAAGCATGGCCGAAACTTTTTGGTGCAAGCACTGATGAAAAGGTGTCATTGGGGTGCACAGCCTTTTGACTCTTGCAACACGTGCAACATGCAAACGCACTCGGTGCATGCAACACAAATGCGCACAAGGAAGCGACTCCAACGCAATGGACCCAATCTATGCAAAAAGTTTCGACGACTCTATATTCGTTTGCAGGCATGGCCGAAATTTTTGGTGCAAGCACTGATGAAAAGGTGTCATTGGGGTGCACAGCCTTTTGACTCTTGCAACACATGCAACATGCAAACGCACTCGGTGCATGCAACACAAATGCGCACAAGGAAGCGACTCCAACGCAATGGACCCACTCTACGCAATAAGTTTCGAGGACTCTATATTCGTTTGCAGGCATGGCCTAAACTTTTTGGTGCAAGCACTGATGAAAAGGTGTCATTGGGGTGCACAGCCTTTTGACTCTTGCAACACGTGCAACATGCAAACGCACTCGGTGCATGCAACACAAATGCGCACAAGGAAGCGACTCCAACGCAATGGACCCAATCTATGCAAAAATTTTCGTCGACTCTATATTCGTTTGCAGGCATGGCCGAAACTTTTTGGTGCAAGCACTGATGAAAAGGTGTCATTGGGGTGCACAGCCTTTTGACTCTTGCAACACGTGCAACATGCAAACGCACTCGGTGCATGCAACACAAATGCGCACAAGGAAGCGACTCCAACGCAATGGACCCAATCTATGCAAAAAGTTTCGACGACTCTATATTCGTTTGCAGGCATGGCCGAAATTTTTGGTGCAAGCACTGATGAAAAGGTGTCATTGGGGTGCACAGCCTTTTGAATCTTGCAACACATGCAACATGCAAACGCACTTGGTGCATGCAACACAAATGCGCACAAGGAAGCGACTCCAACGCAATGGACCCAATCTATGCAAAAAGTTTCGACGACTCTATATTCGTTTGCAGGCATGGCCGAAACTTTTTGGTGCAAGCACTGATGAAAAGGTGTCATTGGGGTGCACAGCCTTTTGACTCTTGCAACACGTGCAACATGCAAACGCACTCGGTGCATGCAACACAAATGCGCACAAGGAAGCGACTCCAACGCAATGGACCCAATCTATGCAAAAAGTTTCGACGACTCTATATTCGTTTGCAGGGATGGCCGAAACTTTTTGATTTGATTGATTGTAGGGTTTAACGCGCCGACGCAACGCAGGCGATGAGGCGCGCCGTAGTGGAGGGCTCCGGATTAATTTTGACCACCTGGGGATCTTTAACGTGCGCCGAAATCTCGAACACACGGGCGTTTTTGCTTTTCGCCTCCATCAGAAAAGCGGCCGCCGCGGCCGGGAATCGAACGCCGAAACTTTTTGGTGCAAGCACTGATGAAAAGGTGTCATTGGGGTGCACAGCCTTTTGACTCTTGCAACACGTGCAACATGCAAACGCACTCGGTGCATGCAACACAAATGCGCACAAGGAAGCGACTCCAACGCAATGGACCCAATCTATGCAAAAAGTTTCGACGACTCTATATTCGTTTGCAGGCATGGCCGAAACTTTTTGGTGCAAGCACTGATGAAAAGGTGTCATTGGGGTGCACAGCCTTTTGACTCTTGCAACACCTGCAACATGCAAACGCACTCGGTGCATGCAACACAAATGCGCACGAGGAAGCCATTCCAACGCAGCGGACCAACTCTTCGCAATAAGTTTCGAGGACCCTATATTCTTTTGCAGGAATGGCCGCAATGTTTGGTGTAAGCACTGATTAAAAGGAGTCATTTGGGTGCACAGCCTTTTGACTCTTGCGGGTGAACGGTGTAACAGTAGTACTCCGGCGCACGTACGTACAGCCGTCTCTGTTTCGAAGTTCCAGTAGTGAACATAATATCTTTAAAAAAAATGGGCTGCCTTGATTACACCAGTGGTTTGGCTGCCTTGATTACACGAGTGGTTTCTTACTTCACTGTTCTAAAAGACACCGTTTTTTTGCTCCCGACAGCGGACCCTTTCCTCACTCGTAGCACTACTATGCGCGGGTTCACGAATTTTGACCTAGTCTACCGTATACCAGTGCCCTCGTGCGACATCTGCGAAGGGCACAACTGGAATTCCGGAACGTGAAGGAAGCGACTAAGTGCGGAGTTGTTGGTACTGCCACAAGTTACCCGCTTTGCAAAGCTAAACTACATCTTTTTTTCTATTCACGAATACAGACTTGTTACCTTCCGGTGAATAATTTCCCTCATTATCCCGAACACCCCAAACAAACGAATGTTACAAATACATCTTATCACCTTTCCTTTGATTTTTTTACAGCGAAGCTGTTAGCCTCTCGTTGGCCGGAAAATGTCGTGTCGTAAACAAAAAACTCAGGTAGGAGCAGTTCTCGCCCAAGACGCCGAGCGCAGGCTAACCAGGCGTGCAGCATAGAGCCAAGTGTTCGTTTAAAGAAAAAAACACAAAACAAGCATCAAAACTGGATGATGGATGATGCGGTGCTCTGGTAAATATTACGTTTGCAGCTGCTCTCGAAAGGGGAGGGGGGTTGACGTCATTGTAGGGCTAGCGCATGCGTCAGGCTAGGCAGAACCCAGCATTTCGCGCCCAAGACACCGAGCGCATGCGCCAGAGAAGCCGAGTGCCGCCAGAATTTGCCGAGTGAAAGTTACAAGCCTGCCGAGACAACGAGGAACATTTCATAACCTCCCCCATCAGCATGTGTATAGTGGCTCACAACAGCTGCGCTGGATATCCACTTTCGCAGCCATGGTGGGATGGCGTTCATTTTTTAGGTGCGGAGTACCTTAGGACCGCACAATGTCCGTCCGCGTCCGTGCGCGTTGCAGCAGAAAATCACACAGGCACCGGCAGGATTCAAGCGTCGGTCTGGTAGACAAGACCGAGTTAGTGTCAGTCGTCTCACCCATTGGGCTACGACGGTGAGCTAGTACACGAGAGACAAACGGCTTACTCCCTCGCCTGTAGTAATGGTGCGGAGTACCTTAGGACCTCAAAATGTCCGTCCGCGTCCATCCGTGCGCACGCCACCATCAGCAAAAATCAAGCGAAATTCCATTTGAGCCGTGAGTTGCAGTTTCATTTAGGGAATAATCATGGTGCAACTCACGGCTCAAATCGAATGACTGTCGGGGCGCAAATCGGATGTCACTCGGGGCGCAACTTGGATGTCATTTCGAGTCCCCGCACTCCGCCCCCTCGCCATCATCCACAGAGTGGAGATGCTGCCATTTTTTCTTCTTGCTAGTTGTCTGCCTGTCTCCCTCGTTTGAGGTGGTGCCTAGGGAGAAGAGGTAACCTCAGAAATCAGTGGTATAACTGCTGCACACATTAAAAAGCATTAATTATGTAACGGCTTTTGCTAGACGATTCCGAAGCTGTAGCTGATGCAAACATTTTAAAGGCCACGCACGAAGCCGCATGGCCGAACTTTCAAATACCTAGCTTTAGTCGACAAAAATCCTCGTTTTATTGGTACCAAGCTTTCTCGTTTAAATGCGACAGTGTCATTCCCGCACACACGAGGGTTGTTCAAAAAGATGCTCTTGGCGGCCGTTGTTCTTGTAAGAACGGAAACTCACCTGGAGTGGCTGGTTGTCGACAGTCACGGCGTCCTTCAAACCATTGCAGATGGCAACGATCTTGTCCTGCGACGTGCATAGGGTTATCCATAAGTTAACACTCCAGAATAAAAACAAAGACCATAGAATAAATACAGGGGCTGTGAGGGAAGCGATGTGACGGAGGTGTACGTCATAAGTTAAACCGAACATTAATGTATTAAACACAGGGCTGTTCTCGCATTGTTGTAAACTCATTAATGTGTCTGTGACAGGTTAATTTAAATGTGAATTTCAATCTCCGATTTGTAAGTTATAATCCGGTTGCCCCTTCTAGTAACAAGGGTTCACATATAAAATTACTCTTAATTGTAAAGTAATCGACACTGCTTTATTAGCGGTGATAAACATACATAAATGCCATTACATTAAAGCAGGAATTACGCATTATATTCAAAGCATAAGTTATTAGGTAACAAGTCTTGTATTAGGCAAATATTCCCTATTACCACGTTGGCGGCATTGGACCGGAACTCTTCGATTTGTGAGGCAAATGTCCGCTATTTGAAACAGGCGTGAAGTCTTGCTAGTAAGTTCCGGAAGTACCCAAACGGCTTGTACACAAATGGTTTGGCAAACAGCCAAACGACTAATAGTAAGTGCACGAACGACTAATAAAGCTTTATTTATTGCACGTTATGGCAGCCGTCTCCCCAATATTGCTCGATTGACATTGTAAATAACCATCCTGAATCGGAACGATTATGCTTTAGCAGCTCTCATGCCTTTCTTTGTTTCATTTGGAGCCCTGATGCACATGCGGTATTAGCGAAATATTTAGTAAGAATTCAATAGTTTAACCTCTTCAAGAACAATTCGTGCTGACAACGTCCGAATTACTTCTACTTCGTCGCTTAATAGCTGTATCACCATGTCTTACTGCAAGTGTTTACAAGACGAACAAACTTGAATTTATTATCTAAGTGGCTGCATAGGCAGCTCTGTAGCAAACACCGCGTTTAAATGTATCACGCGTTAGACTCAGTAGAATTTACGCCACCTCAACCGAAAATTCCAATTCTAAACAAAAAAGAAGACTTAGAATTTGCACTTTTTTGAATTTTGGGGCATGATTTGCGTGTCGAGTAAGCATGCCACAACTACACTGTACTAATAGGTAGAAATGTGTTGTGCGGGGGAAGAACCCACGGAGAGCGCGGGTCCCTTCTGTGGTGAAAAAATTGTATGGAGCGCAGGTGTTCCCCAGGGAACTCCTGCGCTCCCAGGGAACAGTTATTTGACGGGTTTTATAAACTTTATATCATGAAATAAAGAAATAAGACTATTTAAGACAATAAATAAGGATTAATTTGACAAACAAAACTTCCGAAACCTACAGGAAAGCAGCGGCTGCCAGGCGCGCTGCTTACAACAGGAGTTCCTCAGTAGAAATTTTCATCGCAAAAGAGAACCCCCTAAGCGGCCCCGAACGACACAACTCCCTGTTTTAGTACACTGTAACACAACTGCCCCTGACGACGCCATTTCGGCCGTAAACGAATTTGTGTCTGCTCGAAGGCCTCCATCGGCACCAGTTACAGATAGGAAGGCAAGCCACACGACTGCGCTGCGATGCAGGTCGTAAACGAATGTTGGCGGCCGACATGGCGTTGCCACGGACAGCAGTTTTATCGTATGTTCTTCAACACTCACTCTCAGGGCCAAAATGTGGAGTTAATTAGCAGAGCCCGCACTTAGCTGCTACGGGTGAATGCGTTCAGGCGAAGCTAAGCTACACACCCAAGTTAACAGTCGCAGGACTAATCGACCAGATTTAGGGGAAATCCCCAAGGTGGAGTGAGTTTCTGCGAAAGAAAGTTTAACATCCACCTAAATGCGGCCAACGGCTACAATGGAAAGCTATACAGCTTTCTCAGAAACTTCGCCGTTGAAGAAAAAAAATTCCCTCGCACTTCCCCGAGGGGGAGAGTGTGTAAGTGCGAATGCACGGTTGTTGATTGCGCGATTACGGTGGATATCGTGATCTTAATGAGTAGTCGAGAGATCACACACACGCACACAACTACAAAGAAAGATATTTCACTCGTTATTGCTGGTACCGTTGCCCGGTCCGCCATCATCGTTATCGATATGCAGGACCAGCGACAGCTCTCGACGACGGCGCGCGCTCGACTAATACCCTCCCGCGCCAAGCGGCCGCTACACGAGCGCCCTCACGCGTCGGAATGCGGAGCGCCCGCTACGCGAGCGAGAGCTCTCCCGCCCGAAGTGGAGAGGAGGCGCCCAACACCCGCAGTCACTGAGCGGAGAGAGGAGGAGGAGAGTAGCGCCCGCCGTTACGGCGAGGGCTACACGAGCGCCCTCACGCGTCGGAATGCGGAGCGCCCGCTACGCGAGCGAGAGCTCTCCCGCCCGAAGTGGAGAGGAGGCGCCCAACACCCGCAGTCACTGAGCGGAGAGAGGAGGAGGAGAGTAGCGCGCGCCCATCTCCCCCCGTTGCTAGGGAAGACGAGGAGCGCGCGCACCCGCAGCTGTTGCTATGCGGACGACGGCGGCGGACGATTCAGGCTCGCTTAAGAAGTGCATTCGCACTTAAAATTCGTCCTGGTCCAAGATGGCTCAGGTTAGCTAGTCCAGGTTGGCTCAGTTGGTAGGGCGACTCCTCCGGTTAAGCGGTGGTCCCGGGTTCGAATCCTGGACCAGGACGAATTTTTCTTCAACTGCGAAGTTTCTGAGAAGGCTGTATAGCTTTCCGTTAGCCGTTGGCTGAATTTAGGTGGACATCAAACTTTCCTTCGCAGAAACTTCCCCCTTGGGGTTTCCCCTAAATCTGGTCGACTAACACGTGTCCTTCACTTCGAGTTGATCAATTCGCTCTCGCGCTACAAACGACTAGCCTCCTGGTTAGCTCAGTTGGTAGAGTGACTCCTAAGGTTAAGCGGTGGTCTCGGGTTCGAATCCTGGACCAGGACGAATTTTTCTTCTACTGCGAAGTTTCTGAGAATGCTGTATAGCTTTCCATTGTAGCCGTCGGCTGCATTTAGGTGGATGTCAAACTTTCCTTCGCAGTTGCAGGACCTTGCACAGGTGCACTACAGAACCTTGTGAAATGCCTGCTCCCACCGCGACTTAGACGCTATTCTAAATCCAACGACGAAAAGGGCCATGGAGACAGAATACAACTTTTGTTGATTAAAAAGACTGCTTGGCCCCGATAACAATGACACCAACCTTATCGCAAACTACAAACAAATATTCCGGATGTTTGAAAAACACATAAAGCAGTGTCGATTCACCTGCCACTTTTCGGCGACGTCTCTATTACGACACAGAATCTTGTTCGTGCGATTGGCAGCGTCACTGATAAGAAACACGACGGCGAGATTGTAGGGGGCCTCTACTTCTGTTTAGTCGTATAACTTGAATACTAACGTGCAGTTGCTTCCTGATAACCGTGTTCTTAAAGCTGGGCCACACCACGTCACTCCTGATGGTTTGATTGCAGGGTTTAACGCACCGACGCAACGCAGGCGATGAGGCGAGCCGTAGTGGAGGGCTCCGGATTAATTTTGACCACCTGGGGATTTTTAATGTGCGCCGAAATCTCGCTCACACGGGCGTTTTTGCTTTTCGCCCCCATCAGAAAAGCGGCCGCCGCGGCCGGGAATCGAACCCGCGACCTCGTGCTCATCACGTCACTCCTACCCATATACAATACTGCAGCGCAAAATTTTCAAGTTTTTTCAATATTCCTGCGTTTTTTCGGTTGAACAACGTCTTTCGCGGCTGCAGTGGAGCTGAGTGAGTTGCCGAAGGCTAGGTCTTCTTAAATGTACAAAGTCGTATTTTGTCTTCATAGCCGCTTCAAGGCCGCTCGGTGCATTTATTAGATTTCAGTCCGGCGTCATTCAGTACTCACCGCAGCCTTAGCAAGGGCGTCCACCTTATCCTTGCTGATCCCGTCTAGGAGCCAACCTGCCCTCTCCACGTCGTCTTTAGCCTGAAAGCAGTTAAAGGCTAACTTGAGCAAGAAATAGACTAAGAGCATTCCGGTTTTTGTTACAATGTAGCGCTTCTGTTACGAGCGCTACAACCAGCGCACTTAACACGCTACGAAATTCACTGTAACACGAAGAGCGAACTATATGCCAGCTGAATCCAGACCCAATCATTACCGTCATCATCACCAGCCTATCTACGCCCACTGCAGGGCATAGGCCTCTCCCATTAATCTCCAATTATCCCGGTCCTGTGCTAACTGCGACCAATTTATCCCCGCAAACTTTTTGGTCTCACCTGCCCATCTAACTATCTGCCGCCCCCTGCCATGCTTGCCTTCTCTAGGGTTCCACTTTGTTGCCCTTAATGACCAATGGTTATCTTGTTTTTGCATTAGATACCCTGCCCACATCCATTCCTTCTTCTTAATTTCTACTAATATGTCCTTAACACGCGTTTGTTCTCTGACTCACTCCGCTCCCTTCTTGTCCCTTAATGTTACACCTATCATCTTCCAATGAATACACCAATTGATTACCTTAATCATCATCAAGTTTGTGCGTAGTGTATGACGAAGGCCTCTTCCGTGTTCCTCGAGCCCTTCTTGTCTTGCGAAAGCCTTGTTCAAGCTTTGCCTACAAATGTTACGCTTTCAAACTTTAATCGAGCTAGCGGGTTCCCCCTTTTTTTCTGGTCCTGTTCCTCGGTGTCAACTCTATCACACCGAGTACGCACCGGCACCCAGTTTCCTCTATTACGTCACCCGTCCACCCTGAGCCAAGATGCTTAACAACGCTCGCCTAACTTAGAAACGAGGCGTTGAGGATTCCCCGGAGGACTGAATGTAAGACCACTTGATACATACAATCTGTTACGCCCATCAGCCACTCAAGCCATGTCTGTCGTACCGTAGCATTCCCACGTTCATTCTCTCGCAATGCAATAACATTGAAATTCTCTACCCGACAATTAAGTATCATGCACTGACCGCGCATCTTTTCGAAAAAAAAAAAAAGGACGACCATTACAACAACTACGAATATCAATGCTGATTCATACGCCTTACCAGTTTGAACCTGTGCAATCGCTCTTGCTTGTCTGTTTTTTTCTGTGTGCTTTTTTAAAATTTTTGTAACTGCACCTGTGTATTCGGTATTGATTGTAGGCTTTAACGCGCCGGCGCAACACACGCGATGAGGCGCGCCGTAGTGGAGGGCTCCGGATTAATTTTGACCACCTGGGGATCTTTAACGTACGCCAAAATCTCGAACACACGGGCGTTTTTGCTTTTCGCCTCCACCAGAAAAGCGGCCGCCGCGGCCGGGAATCGAACCCGCGACCTCACGCTCAGCAGCGCAGCGCCTTAGCCACTGAGCCACCGCGGCGGGTTTGTTTTCAGTATCAGTTTTCTGTTATCTGCCTTTTTTGTTGTTAGTTGTTCTGACTGATGCATGTCAATCACCGTTCTTTATTTATTTTTTGATGCCCAGTTGTATTTATTTTAAACTTATTATTTGTCTTCCCTGTGTGTATTTGCCCCAACCCCTAATGTAATGCCTTCGGGCCCTTAAGGAACTAATGAAATGAAATGAAACCCCATATCCGAAGCTTCATTGGTCGAATCCAGGTTCCTTTCCTTGGTATAAATGTGTAGCGCTAGCAGCAACGTTTCACATTACTAACCCGCAACTGCATATGAGTTTTTCGTACATTCCTCACAGGCGTTCAACCATCTACTGGGCACGCTCTATCCAACGTATTCAACGTTCAGCGAGAAAATAAAACAAGGACCGTTTACCTGTCCCGATCTTGCAGGTTGGGCTATCCAGCTTTTCATGCGCTTCCTGGCGTCCACGACGCCTTGCATAGTCTTCCAAGCAGATTTTGCCTAGATGAAGAGCAAAACAGCGGTAGTAAATCTATTGAAGACCACCGCTTTTTTAAATCACTGTACCTAAGATTTCGGAGCAGAAAGTGCTGTACTTCAATTACGGATCTTTTTGCCTTTTATTTCCGCTTTGCAAAGTTCGATGGTTCTAAGATAGCAATAAGTGAAATGACATTTTTACAGCATTAATCCAGCCGTCATGTATAACTTCTCACCAGGTTGTATAACTTACATTGTACGTATTTCGTCTGGAAAGGTTACATACGCGTAGAAATATTTCCGTTGAAGACAAAGGCGACTCTCATTCTGAAAGAACATAATGGTCCCTCCAAACACTAAAGCACTTCTAAAGACAGCGTCTCCTTCTTGAGTAGTATAGCGCAAAAAAAACTCCACTTTTCGGTGCAGACGGGCGCGCCCGACAGAGGAATCTTGCGACCTAGAATGCCCTGTCTGTGCACAACGTCAGTGTATCAGTATTTCGAGTGAACACCCATTGAGAGGACGGTCACACTCATACGGCATGCGAGGTTCACTGCCCCGACGCTTTCAAATCCAAAGTCGCACGCACCTTGTCAGCTATATTTGTGACGTCATCCGGTGTAATCACGTGGTCGGCCACGGAGCCGAGCACCGTCTCGATAATTGCGGGGGTGGTCTGTGGCTGCCCTATGTTGAGCATCATCGCGTCGACGGCCGGGAACTTGGGCTGCCCGTTGCCGACCAGGATGCCCAGCCACGGACTGTCGACCCCTAGCAGCATCTTGGCCATGGCCTCGGCCACCTTGGGGCCCACGACGTCGAAGGCAGGAGCGCGGGTGCGCTCGCACTCGGAGAAGCGACCTGCCATCTCCCGGATGTCCTCCGGAGCCACCAAGGTCTGCAGGGCCTTGAAGGTGAGCGTGCCGTCGCTTTCCTGGACAGGGAGGACAGAAACAAAGTAAACGGCTGCAAGGATAATCTTCCTTTGAAAGTAATGTGTAAGGACATACTTGAGAGGGCAGGCTTCCACACGTAGACACGCACACTCGCTGCAATATACGTGCGTCCCGGCGCACCTCTACCTCCTCCTTATCATTCTCTCCCTCTCTTCCGATAGTAAATGGTTGCAAGGATAATCTTCCTTTGAAAGTAATGTGTAAGGACATACTTGAGAGGGCAGGCTTCCACACGTAGACACGTACACTCGTTGCAATATGCGTGCGTCCCGGCGCACCTCTACCTCCTCCTTATCATTCTTTCCCTCTCTTCCGATAGTAAATGGTTGCAAGGATAATCTTCCTTTGAAAGTAATGTGTAAAGAAATACTTGAGAGGGCAGGCATCCACACGTCGACAGAGCCACGTAAACACGTCGCAATATACGAGCGTCCTGGTGCGGCTCTCCCTCCCCCTTATCGCTCTCTCCCTCTCTTCCGATACACCTGATTAAAATGCCCTTTTAAAAACTGAGGCATAACGAACGTCCAAACGAACGCCCATTTGTCCAAACGATTTACTACGCTCCCTTTGCACACCTGCAGTAGTTGCAACGAAACGGAATTTTGATGAAGAAAGACAAGGAGCCAACCACAAGTTAGTTGAGTTGTGAACAAGCGCCACGTGTTGACAAGCGCCCTTGCCCGAGCACTGCGATACCACATCGCACACAATCAACTGGTTTACTGCACGCATCCTCGCAAAAAAAGAAAGGAATGCTACCTCACGTCTGTTACTGGAATCACTTCACATACAGACGACGGAACACACGCTGAATCGGATCTCCGGAAACCTGCCACCAATCTGCGCAAGTTGCCTGCGCAGCGTTTTGAAACGTACGTAAGGCGATTATTCCCCTTCAACATTGTATTGTGACCAGGGCTTCCGTGTGGGGGGCGAAATGTCAATTTCTTCGAAACTCGACTAACTTGTAGTCGGCGTCCTTGTCTTTCTTCATCAAAATGCATCCCAACCAGACGGGCTTCCGTCACATCCCTGAATTTGAGAAACGGAATTCTCCATACAGATGTTGAAAAGCCGACACTCCGGGCCTGATGAACTTCGTTGACCTTTCCATGGTTTAACGCTAACTTGTTTTCTTCGCGTTTCACCGAACACCACAATCATTCTAGCAACTCTGGAAAAAATGTCCATCTCGGTTCTTCTCCACACCGCTGTCAAGACGCTAGTTTCCTTAAAATATCGTAGTTATTCATGGCCTGTGAAAGGAACCGAGAATCCTCCCCCCAAGTGTAAGTAATGGTATCAGCGTCACGTAGGACAAGTGCATCGACTGAGATGCGGTGGGGTATTTTTTGAAGTCCGCTGCCCGCTGAGACAAAGAAAGTTCTAGTAAGCGGGAAAATGACACATTCCGTCATAAAAAAAAATGGCATGTATCAACTTCCCTCCGGATAGTTTGACCGCATGGATGACCTATTCCTAAATACACCACTCAATGAACACGTCTTGAGGTCGCGTGCAAAAGTCTAATTATCTCCACTTACGGCAGACTGTTCTGTGGCGCCATCACCGGCGCTTTGGGCAAGCTCCCGGAAGCTGTCTTTCCAGGCGTCAGACGAAAGCGCGTCCTCCCAGCTGACGTCAGCGCCGGCTTCGTCGCCCTTCTCTTCGTTTTTTCCTATAGCGCCTCTGGCATTAGGACTTCTTTGATCAGAAAGCACGTCAGCCTGCTCACTCCGACGACCCAGCTCAAGGGCATTGGGCTCACTGCCCCAGAAGCCATCTTTTCTGGAACGCACGGCTGCAAGTGAAATCCTCTTTGCCGCCTGTGTGGCGTTGGTTTTTGGATCTGAACCATGACGATTGGCGCGGAGGACGGTCCTTCGCCGAGGGAACGAGACAACGTCTACATCGCCCGCACCGGACGTGCCCTGGTAGGAAGCCCGTACTGCGGATGCTTCGGGGAGTGCGCCTGAATTAGCGTCACCATGCTGTGATGACAAGACTGGGGACTCGACGGCTTCGAGAACAATATTTCGACGGATCAACCGAACATATTTTCCAGAAAGCCTGTTTCCACTGGCGGTGTCCTTGCGCGGATGATGCGTTGCTGCCCGGGGAGTCTCGACCTTGCCTATCAGCTCGCCGTATTGCTTAGCGCTCGTTACGTGGGTCATTTTGCCAGCAGTGTAGTCGACGCTATGCAGATGCCGCGGCACGTACGTGCTTCCGTATCCAGGACCTTTGCGCTGATCTCCGACGTGGCCGTCTTCGTGATGACGGCGAGCTAGTTTTGGTATGTCCCGGCTTTGGTCACGTGATTGCACGGCTGGCATAGGTAAGCGTTTGTTCTTGGTGTCTTGAATGCCTTCGGTGGGAAAGGCAGTAACATCCTGTCTATCACGATTGGCCAAGAGCTTCCGTAAGATGTACGGCATTGGGTAGGCGGTTGTGGTCTCGTCCCCCTGGTTAAATATGTGCTCGAAGTCGTCTTCGTCAGCTGATTGGAGCGCATTACCGGAAGGCTCCTCGTCGAGGAGAGCGGTGTCTGGCGTTTCCAATCCATACAGCGGACCTTAAGGGAGGAAAAAGAGAAAGAAAGGGGGGATGAAGTGGTCCTTAAGGGAGAAGTTATCTAGATGGAAACGGATAATAAACGAACTAAAATATTACGATATTGGCAGTCGCAATTTGACTCCGGGTTCAGACAACTGTTGCACCTTTCTTTTTTATCTTTTAACACTCTGAAGATGTTAACGGCGGGAAGCACCCTTTTCGCAAACGTTGATATTGCACTACACTGAAAAACTTGCGACACACCGTAAGTTGGTAAAGAACCCTGCTTTTCTTTACCGCACCTTCTTTTTGTATTGAGTGCGCGGAGAAATCAGTGGGCTCACCTTCCATAACAGCTTGTAACACCGGAGGGGCCCGTCTCCTGCCGGCGGTGCCACTCTGTTTGACAGCCGCCTGAACACCGTCCACTTGGCGGCGCTGCTTGGAAAAGGGCTGGCCTTCGTCGTGCCGTCCGTCAAAAAGTGGCTTGGACGAGGGTTTGGATGAGCTGGACTCGTTCTTTGCTAGCGTGCCCTGAAAACGCCATTGGAACATCAGCTTGTCAGGAAATTCGCTAAGTGCATCAATCCTTGCTCATTAATTTCTTTTTATCGGCTGCATTTAAAGTCCAAATGTATTGAAAATTTCCCCCTCTTGAAAGCACTATTTCAGTATAGTCTGCCAAAAAAGAAAGCAAGATGCAAAACATAACCGCTGAAATACGCGCGTGGGCGCCGCAAGCGATCAGCGAAATTCGGAGATTTTGAAACCGAAATTGAGGAGAGCGAGGCCGATGAAGTGACGTTGCAGCCGGCCAGCAAGTGGCCGGACGGTCAGCAGCTCGGGAGCAAGCCTGCGCGCAAGCTCTACGCCCGCACGGGGCAGCAAATGGTTGAAGCGTTCGCAGCAGAGCTCGACCGGTTCTCCAGCTGCGTGGCTGGGCAGAGGAAGAAGCCCCGGCCGGCCGGAGTGCCACAGGCGCGTCATGGCTGTTTACGCGATCCGCCGGCAGGTGCAGCATGGTCTGCGGCGGAGCCTTTTTAGACGCTTCTGAGTGCTTAACGAGGCGTTTCACGGGGCTACCACTCGTCCCAGATGATTTGGTGGTACGTACTACACATTCAACAGTGCAGTTGGCCTTTCAGTCGGCTGAACGTAAAACGGAAGTAACAGTGGTTCGGCTTGTAGCACCGAAGTTTTCTGTAGGCGTTGATACCCGTGATGTCTGGTTTCACCGCAAAATGAACCAATTTTGGGCCGATCTGTCGCCAAAACGTTTATATTCCTAATCAAAGATTTGTTTATGTGTTTGGTCGGGACTGCTGGAATTGCTTGTAATGTTATTTTGTGCCCTTCTTAAACACATCTTCGTTTGCTTTAGATGCGCCTTTACATTCCGCCGAGACACTTGTTTGTCCCAGTATAGCCCCGCTATATTTCGCAAGTACCCGGCATAGCAGAATAGAATACCGAAAAGTGTAGAAGATTGCGCGCTATAGAAAATCCGATCGCAAGGGCGAGCAGACGATGTCCGTAACAGCACAACTGGCGACAAGAGAAGAGCAGACGACCTGTGTTCCAAACAGCCAGTGGTAACCGAACTCGATGAGCGGCCGCGTCTCGGGCGACTTGAGGTTCTGGGCCGGGAAGCAGACGAGGCGCTCGAAGGCCGCGCTCACCGCCAGGGAGACGGAAGAGACGATGATGGGCGCCCAGAACGATAGCAGGAACAGCAGCGCGCCGAAGGAGAGCAGCCAGGCGCCGGCGTGGTAGCTGCACACGCCCGAGCGTCTCGCCGAACAGCTGCAGTGGTTGCCTGCGAACACCGCGGAGTGGAGAGGCCACTAGTGCGCTGTGGCCGACATCGGTGGCGGATGCCTCGTTTAAAGATGGCGTCTGAAGTGGGTGAGTTATTGGGACAATAGTTCTTCTCGGGCTACTAAACAAAACATTTTGCCTGCCGGCTTGCCTGCCTGCCTGCCTGCCTGCCTGCCTGCATGCTTGCCTGCCTGCATGCTTGCCTGCCTGCCTGCATGCTTGCTTGCCTGCCGGCTTCTCTGTCTGTCTGTCTGTCTGTCTGTCACTCAATTGAGACGCTAGGCCAAACCGAAAGAATGCTTGACCTTGAAGTGTATGTAGGCAGGACCTTTCCAGATAACTCAGTTTGGCAACTCAGACAGTTTAATTCTGCCCATAAAAAATGTTAGTTAACAAAAAACGCAAGAAATATTAAAAATTAAAATTTGGCGCAACAGTAACGTCACGCAGCAGGGTAGGTGGGACATCATAGGGGCCAACACAAACATTTTTATCGGTGTTTGAACTACACGTTCACATTTAGTGACATGATCAGACCGAACAAGAGGTCCCACTGCAATCACTCAGTGTTGTTTTTGGCGGTGCCATAGGTTGGCGGCAGCCAGTCGCACAAACACCGCTCGGTGGCATCACAGAAAAATCGCCGGAAAGTGGCTGTGTAGTCGCCGCTGCTTCGCGCGTTTTTTTATATATTCATTATTGGTTTATGTTTGCGATAAGGTTCCTATCAATGTTATCCGGACAAAAGATAGTTTTTAGTGAAGTATGCTTGTGTCAACAACCCCATTAGGAGTCAAAGAAGTCAACAACCCCAGTGAACTTAAGGAGTCAACAACACCACGAGGAGTCAAAGGAGTCAACCCCAATGACCAAAAGGAGTCAGCAACACTATTAGGAGTCAAATGAGTCAACAACCCCAATGACCATAAGGAGTCAACAACACCATTATGAGTCAAAGGAGTCAACAGCCATTATGAGTCAAAAAAGTCAACAATCCTAATAACCGTAAGGAGTCAACACCATTAGGAGTCAAAGGGGCCAACAACCCCAATGACCATAAGGAGTCAACACCATAAGGAGTTAAAGGAGTCAACAACACCAATGACCATTAGGAGTCAACAACACCTTAAGGAGTCAACAGCACTAATGACCATAAGTAGTCAACAACACCAGTGGCGTGCGGCAGCTTGACTGACCGACTATGTAGATTGCTACGTTGACCCCCATGACGACCACGATCGTGGTGAGGCTGTGTTCATACACCGAGGCGAGGTCTTTGAGCTCGCTGGGAGGGTCGTCCTGCAGTTTGCGCAGCCCGGCGATGAACAAGTCGGCGGTGCTGTTCATTTTGGCCCGTGTCAGGTCCAGCGCAGCCCTAACCGTGCCCAGGTAGCTGCCCAGGCCGACTCGGAGCTCTGTGACAGTGGTCATGAGCATGTACGCGCATACACACAGCTTGCGACAATACACTCTTCTATACACGGTTGGAACTTGAGAACGATAACGATGGTGATTATTATGTTGATTGATAGTGGTATCCCCTTTGTAACGGAGAGATGACGTGTCATCTTGCAAAAAAAAAAGTAATATAAATATGTTTTACGGTCTTCGTTATTTACTAGCGCTACTCTTAGGGCAGGCACAGAAAACTTATTAAGCACAAAATATTACTTTTTTTGTTACAGGTGGTAGTTGTCCAAGGCAGTATTTCCCTTTCTGCTTTTCGCCCACCAGCATTATAATGTTTTCTAGTCGCCTCGACAGCCTTGAAGTTGACTCCCTCTGTTCTACCCTTAAATTCTACGGTTTCGGGAAGCCGACTATTTTTCTCATGTAGATTTGGATGGATTGCCTCGCATTCTAACAAAAATGCCGCACAGCTTGTTTCTTTACCGCAGACCACGCGTATTCTATTATGTGTACTTCCCCACAAAGCTCTTAGTTAGCAAGCGACCTACTGTAGCCTCAGAAAGAAAAACACTGCCCTTGGAATCATCGCAGAAATTTTCCTTTCTGATGTCAAATTTCTCACCCCTGTACATCTCTAACTGAAGCTCCCCCTACGCCTTATCACCGCAGCCGGCTGTTCCTTCGCGCGGTGCGAAGAGTACACTGCCGCGAGTGTTTTGAACCTGGCACAAGTTGTTTCTCTGATTGTTTGGACTTGCTCTGCTAAAAATGAATTCAGCGATGGCAAACGAATATACGCTAGAAAGGCAGACGGTGTCGCGCATTAAGATCAACCTCCTTTCAGCGTGCGTTGGCGTCATAGGTTCGTCGCTTCAGCGGAGTCATGTATATACTACATGAGCTATTGCCGATCTTAAAGTTGTATCCCTGTGTATTAGCATTTTGGATACATACCTATATAATTGGTATTGACCTAGATACTGTACAGTCGGCAATAGGCTTGTCTATAACGCTCGAGCAGCGTGCTCCGAACATGCGCGGGAGACAGCTAGTGATAATGCCTTGTTTGAGACCGACATTATGTGAGCATGCGCGGCCCGTATCAGCGGGATTGATGCGTCCCTTGTCGCTGTGCCCGTCGCCTTGGCTTCTGCACCTTCTTTGACCGTAATAAGCGCTGCATGCCTGCGCTTCCGGGACGGGAAACAACAGTGGAGATTACCAGTGGTAGCGCGTGTTGTACAAGATTCCCGTCTGCATTAGCTTTGGCGCACAGCTGTGCATAGCCTCGTCGTTCTTTCAACACGTTGCATGAATACCGCTTGCACCACTATCCGGTTTTTTGCATTCGTCTTTGCATGTCACTGCCGACGGGCTAACGCCACAATAGTTCACGCACTGTGCAAGCGATGGATCGATATCTTGTCACTCTAGAACACCGGCAGCAATGCGTTTTCGACGATTGTTGTTCGTTTCCTCGCATACCGAACAAAAACCGCGTATAATTTCCGTAAGCGTTGCACGTAGTAAACGCAGCGAACGCTGTACTAACACTCGCCAATCTCCAGTTTTGTTTCCCGGCCCGGCAAGCGCGGGGAGCGCTGCTCACGGCGAAATAACTTACAGAGGCCAAGGCGACGGGCGCAGCGATAATAGAAAGTCATCGCACTGATACGTATCGCGCATGCTCACATTCTACGGGTCTCAAACAAGGCGCTATCACTAGGTGTCTCCCGCGCAGTCTGGAGCACGCCCCTCGAGCGTTATATACAAGCGTTTGCCGACTGTACGTCAGTGCAGAGTCAGCCAGGGGCGGCTGTATATTATTTGGCGACCCTTCTTCATCACGAGAACACTTCCGCTTCTTCCGTGTTTTAACTTCCCTTTCAACCTTATACAGTGATGTACCGCAATGTAAGATCTCTCTAATGCGCTGACAAAAATTTTGCGAAGCGTTAAATCGGAAAGAACAGCCCCCGGACATAGATGACAGAACGACTGCGTTGCAGTTAGCTCCCCGTCAAGGGCACTTCCTAAGATTTGTTTAAAAAGCGTCCACAGATGGCTTAAAACATTTCGGCAAGGCTTGATTTTTTATGCTGACGCGACAGAAATACTTGCGCACATATAAAAGCTAATGCGTAATTTGTCGTGAAATGTGGCTTGCTTACATTTACGCGCTTCTTTGTACCACGTAAGTTCTCCACTTCAATTTTAACGGTGCTAGGCTGCTCTTCATGGCACAATACAACTTAAGAGCAATTCATTGCCGAAAATATGTTACGAGACGGAAAGGTGCACTTAAGGTAAAAATGGGGCATTAGTTTTTTTAAAGCAGAAACGAGGGTTTAACTATAGCTTCAGCGGAAGCCGTAACTTGGCTCTCGAGGTTATATGTCGGGTAAAAAGCAACTTCGTGGTTCAGTTTCCCCGCAATGCACTCATTGGCCATTCCATACCACCACCCCAGCAAATTCGCTGATGCAAGCACAGTGCACACCAAACAAACAAGCAAAGTGCACACTCTTTGACTCCAAAATGGTGTCTGCAATGTGGCCCTCCGCAGTGCAGAACCTAATGCTTCCATTGCATGGTGCCATCGCGCAGGCTGAACTCTTGAGTCAAATCATCTCCATTCGCTAAACTTTCATTGTTGGCTGCACATATTTGTTACTACAACGCATAGTGGTGAAGCTGAAAATAGGATGGTCTAGTAATGTGCGAGATGCTCTATAGACCGAGCATACTCGAAACTATTTGCTGGTCTTCAACATTTCTTACCATCCATTTTCTCCTGCAGAGAAGCCACGTCGGGAACCTGTCGAGAGCAAAGCGAGGATGTAAGCACTACCAATCAATAGTGCCGACGTACCACATGTGACTTTCAACAGAGGGAGCGCAGGTATCAAAACTAAGGTCGTAAGACCCGTTCACACCTGCGACGAAGCGACGCGATTTCTGTCGCTTCGCGACAGAAATCGCCTCGCTTCGTCGTAAATGTGAACGGACCTTCAAAGAACAAAAAATTCGACGCATGAAGTGTAATTGCCAAGGTTCGGCACTGGGCACTCTATTCTTTCAATGTGTTTAAAAGCTGGATCACGAAAAGACTGAACTTGCTGTATACACCTTTAGCGTAGAGGCTATATGTGTGAGGTTGTATACAAGTTTCACGCTTAAAAAGACCCTGCAACATTTCGTTCCACTTTTTTTTTCAGAAATCTTAAATGCTTGCTGAACGTAGTCAGCAAGCACTTCCAGTAGTTTAATTAGGGGTCACGGAGTACTTCAGCCCAAAATTACTGCTTTATGTTAATCAGATAACTAGGAACTAGGAACTACCTCAAAAGATTTTTCTCTTTCTCGGTCTTGGCGATTCTCGAACGCTCGAATTACGTCATTAAGGCTATGTAGCGGCTATTGGCCGGCTTTCCTTCAGCTGCAGCAATGAACGCACTCGATAGCCACCTTAAAAAGAAGGTTTGCCTCCTGCGACGAGCAAATCACGCAGTGCCGCTTCGTGCTGGCGATAGTATAGGTTTCGCAGCTAGTGGTTCCAAACACGAAGGAAAGAGTGGAAGTGTTTATCAGAAGTGTTGCTGAGAGCGTTTCAGCCAATGTAAGGTTTTCTATGATTTAAGCTGCTTGAATTTACATGGATAGGCCTTCGTCATGTAATGTTCCTAAATAAGACGGTGGTGATTGAAGACTGTTCAAAGTAAGACCAAATTATGAGCGTAGCGGCGTTTTCGTATTTTGCCTGCAATGAGCGCAAAGAGTGTCGGAATTTTCTTCCCATATAAAAAGGGACATCCAAGGGTGCCCAGCCATCTTCGACACTACAAGACACTGTTGCTGAACCAGCAAGGTGGAGCATAGGATGACAGCGTAGCTAAGCTTTGGGCTTACCTGGCTCACCAGCTGTTTAATGTCGGCGTTCTTCAGCTCATCCTTTAATTGCTCGACGTTGGAAACACTCACCTGAAAGGTGAAAAAAAAATGTGGTTGTCCACTCTTCCATACGAACCGGTAAAACACTAAAATGAAATGTACCTCCACAGGAGCAGTTCGACTTTTATTGTGCATCGATATGAACTTGCCCATCGCTATTTATATTCCGTCGGTCTGGCACCGTTATACGCATCAATGTTAGACACCGGATTGCGCGCGCCGGAGCATCGCGTAAATCCGACTGAAACCACAGGCGCTCGCAAACCGTCCGTGCGAACGAAACCAAACGGGTTGTCAGCGAATCGTTTAGTGAACACACGGTCCGCTGCAGGGAAAGGAGCACCGAACCGTGCCTGGAGCGCGACATTCGTAATTCGGCGTCGATCTTACTCCGTGGTCGTTGCCTTACAGGATTCTCCGCCGGTTACGTCTCGCGTTCTCCCGTACACGTAGGCGCTTAAAGGAGTACTGACACGAAATTTCAAAGCTGTGATAACTATGTAAAACGCTTCCTTTTTATCAGGAGATATCTCCCAGCAAGTTTCAACAGCAACAGTTCAGCGGAACATATTTAAAATCCATTTTAATCTTCGCCCGCACGAGAAAGACCAGAGCGGGCCGACATGACATCGTGTGCTACTTGCCCCAAACTGCCGACGTCGGGGCTCCCGTGACAAAGCCGACGCGCTGGCTGTGGTTGGCGCGCGCTGCTCGGGCGTGTGTACACGTCATGGTTTTGGGACTGACGTCATGCTGCCCGGGCCTGTGGGGACGGCGAAGACCTCGGCCGGTCTGGGCGCGCGCGTGCGCCGCGCGCGCTTCCAGAGAGGCAGCGATGCGGCAAGAATGGTGACGTCATGTGATACATCCTGTTATGGCGGCCGCTCGGCGTTTTTCAGTCGAAACCGAAACTGGCACGAATAAACGACGCCGTAAATGAATGTTTACGCTGCGCTCGACCGTCTAATCTGTCATTCTATGATTAGTGGGCTGGTAGGCACGCATAGCAGCGAGAAAAACGTAACACGAAAATTTCGTGTCAGTACTCCTTTAAGGCCCCTGTATGACCTTATAGGCGCTGGCATCGAGGCGCCAACTGTCGGCGCTCAATAGCGCCTTGATGCACTACTTCTCTTCGGCTCCTCTAGGCGGCTGCACCATCTGAAGGGATGGATAAAATAATAAAAGGCGCGTTTCTCGTCCTGTTTCCTCGATTGTTCATAGCGCAGTCGGGGGTGCGTTTCGTACCTCCCGTTGCGACGAAAGAGCTCGTGGTTCAAATCCCGGGGCAGCCTCGTCAAAGGAAGTTTTTGTGGCGATGTAATTTCCGTGACGGATATGACGTCAGATCTTGGTGGACCCCGGCATAAAGCACTTTCGAGTTGAAAGAATAAGGGAAGTTTCATTGGCGGCTCTTGAAGATGGCCTGAGCATTTTATCCCTCGCCCTTGTGAACTTGAGGCTTGACCCGATGCGCACGCCTTGCTATGACGTCATCAGTCAGCAAGGTGTCGTTTATCGCGCGTTATTTGCACGTCGTGAAAACCATGCTTCGCCTTGTAATCATCTACGTAGTCACGCTTTTTCGATTTGGCAGCATCATTCCTGCCTATCGCTAATTTTATCTCCACCACTAAAGTCATTTCGTCGCCATCATTCAAATTTCATCATCTCTTGCCGCTTACACGGTCCTGCACTCGCAGCACACTCCATTTCAAGACGCGTACACGCGGTGACCGGACGCGTCGAGATGCTGCGCGACAGGCCCTGCAATCAAAGTTTCATAATTAACTTATCAGGGGCTGAGGCTGTTGACGTCTCCTGTCGTCGTCGTTGTACTCGTCGTCTCATGTAGTCACGGTATTAAAACACTGGGAAACTTGTTTCACCTCGCGCTAGAACTTAACGCGTACTAAAAAACACATACTCGTTTACGCCTCGCGCTTCGTAACGCGTACTAAAAAACACCGGGGCACTCGCTTGCGACTCGCGCTAGAAAGCTTCGTGCTCCAAAGACAAGAGACTTTTACAGCAAAGCTGTATACCAAGAATACACTTGTACACTGTACACTGCATGCTTCGCCCCTCCCCAGGTTTCACGTTAGTGGAGATGGCCCGGGATTTTTTACTGTGTCAAACTCTATGCCTGAAGTGCCCGCTTCAGCTTGACGTAACCTTTAGCAGTGAGGTCGTCAGAGATGCCGACGCGGTACCACCACAGACGACGCTCAGTTAACATCACCTCCTCAGCACGTGCTCTCGCTCTCTGTCCGGGTGTCCTTCTGGGTACCGATATGCCCGCGTCTATTGCTCATGCAATATTGTGTTAGCTTGATTCGTCCCGCTTAGTACGGCATGGACCGTGACAATGAGACGTTTGCTCGCTTCTTGTGCCAGGCTTTAAGAGGATAAAAAAACATGAAGGGCTGCACGGAGCGATAACAACTAATGACACATGTTACGAGTCTTGTTTGGATTTATGCAGCTTACTCTCCTCACTATGAGAATGCTATGCATAACTGATTGTTACCTCCCTATGAACAAGGTCAAGCTCTATGCTCGAAGTCGTTCGACGTCTTCAGTTGGATGGTCCGTCCAGATGTTAATGCGCACTTCTAAATTTGTGTAAAAAATAGGCAAATTCCAGTAGCCATTGAGACTGACGCGTGAAAGATTTTTCCACCTTGAGCCTCGATGACGAGAAGCATCTGCTAAAGGACTTACACCCACACGGGGAGTTTTCAACAGCAAAAAAGAAGAATACTCTTTGAAGGGTGTTATAAAGGACAAAGCACTTTTCGACGGTGTTTTTCTTGGGTTTTTCTAGGGTTTAAGGGTGTTAATTACACTATACACGCTTTGAGGAACAGTACCCCCGAAGGTCGAGCGGTGCCGGCGCGCGCTATGACGTCATAGCTAGGTGAGGCTTGGCTCCGGCTACGCGTACGGGCAAAGGTCGTGCCGGGCGGCGCTCACTGGAGGACGTTTAACAGCGGAGCTGTTTTACATACCGTAAATTCGCCGTTGCAATAAAAAATACCAGGAAAAGGACAAGCGATTGTGAGCGAGTGCCTCGTGGCGACCTACGAGTCCCCGGCTCAAGCACTGGCTTTAGCAAAAAACAAAAAAAAAGCCTCCAGCGCTGTCGTCAAGCGCTACCACGCATGTAAAAAAAACTCCAGCGCTAATGCTAAAGATGAAAATACACATTGATTGAGGGAGGTCTCCGCGGCCACCGCATTCTCTGGAGACACGGCTATACGAGTGTGCGACTCCTTCCCGAGACGACTCGCAGATCCCGCCACCGCCGCCTCGAGTCGATGACGAAGAGCTGGTGAAAGTCTACAATACTCCAGCATTGTAGACTTCCCCGGATGACTTTGCATCCACCACTGGCCACAAAGAAGACGACAACCTCTTCGATGCATATAACGACGATTACTATAGAACCACCACTACGCAAATAAACAATGATACTAACACTTAACCACGTGTACGGCAATTCTCACCTACAACAGCGTCGCCATTCAAGTCTTGCGCGGGAGTGCAAGTTTCCCTGAAATGTCTTTTGTGTTTTTTGGGGGAACGCCTAAAGACCAATCTTAATCTTGAACAGCTTTGTTGTCAAAAGAAACAAAACCTTTCTACACGTGTTATTGTTTTCAGTTAAGCCACGCTGATTAAGCGCCCACACGTACTTCAGTCCTCGTCTCGAAGTCCTCCGTGGCGCCCTTGAAGCCCTCGACGTCCGAAACATCGCACTGGGGCGGAGAACAGTGGCTCACGGCTTTTTCGAGCTCGGTGAAGGCTTTCTGGACGTCAGTCTTGGTGCTGTCCGCGGCGTGTTTCAGGTCGGCGGCAGCGGATTCCAGCTGGACCAGGAGAGGCTCAATGCTCTCAAAGCCTGCGCACGGAATAGCATGGTGATAGCGTTGCCCAGCTTCACGAGCGCTGATAAACATTCAATAGACCAAAGTAGTTTGAGCACGCAATAGCCTTGCTGTATCATTTCAGCGCATGCGCCAGACGCAGTCTTTGCTTTGAATTTGGGTTTTGAACAGCTCTTGTCTATAGACCTTTTTAATTTCTTCGTCCTGGGAGCAACCATTTTACCAGTGGGCTGTCCTAGCGGATCTATGATTGGCGCAGTGGACAGGATGATGTTAACTGCGCATGCGCAACACAGCCCAGCGCATGGCCTGATCCTATTAAAGATTACACGTGAAATGGTCTATAAAATGCTTTTATGCGCAAGCCCGGTCTCCTGGACACCTCAAGTCCCTCTCGCTGGCTTTCGGGATCAACGAGAAATTTCTCAAAAGCCGAGGGACATCGCGGTCTAGTACGGAAGCGTTGCGAGGAAGGGGACTACGTATAAGATGAAAAGCGCTAGGGTTCGTATGATATTTCGTGTTCATTGAGCTTGCTTTCCACATCATAAATCTTATAGTCGGTTGCGATACGCTGCAAGTGCCAAGAACATTTTGTACGCATTTCGAAATCCAGGAATGGAATTGTGTAATCGTGCCAATCTAGAAATGTGTTTTGTCTGCGCAGTTCCTACGAAACAAAAAAAAAATAGAATTTCCATTTCCTAGAATTTAATGGAAACGGGAATATATATTCGGCGGCACTGCCAAAACACAGGATTTTTTATGACTTGCAGGTGATACGAGCGTTTGAAACCTTGAAATTCAATTTTTTGACATTAGGGTAGGCTTGACCTTCACGCCTTTCTTTTACAGCACTTGTGAACCAATCGTATCTTCGAAGGAATCGCGATGTTTAGTCCGGCATTTTCCGTACGAAAGAAAAACTTTGCGTTATAATGTCGGGCGGTTTCGCTGCCGCGGTAAATGGGACCTCCATTTGACCACAGCTGCGAATCACGTGACACGCCGGGCCGAGCTCCGCAGGGGGCCACGTTCACCGCTGCCACCGCCGCTGCCGGTTTGGCGCGTGCGCTCTCCGCAGCCGATTCACGCTTGACCACGTGACTCTCCGCGTGCATCCGAGCTTCACAATAAATGAGAGCGAGGCCGGCCGTATTTTCCGAGCGTTCTTCGATAAGTATAGGCTTTGAGCCTTCGGCGGTAAGCAGTGTCTTACCACCGCGCGGATGTCGCCCTGCGAGCCGTCCGTCTCAGAAAACGCCGGAAGCGGAACCCCAACCATAGACAAAGGCAGGCTTTGGGTTATTAGTATAATAATTACAGTTTAATCAAATGTTAAAAAAAGGTGAAACCAAGACTTAACGAGGCTAAATCTTATATCAACGGTTTGCTGAGCTAAGCTGCAGCCATTTTTTATGGCTTTATTTTTCGCGTTCAAGGTGCTCCCCTGCTTACCGCACTGCGTTTGGTCACATTCATTCCGAGAAAACGAGCTTCATATATTTCCAAGAAACAACACTGTAACGTTCACGACTGCGTTGGTATACAGAGGGAGCTGTGGTTGGTGTCCGAGGAAGCCCGTGCTGCACTCCAGCGTCAAGGCCTTCTCTTCGCCGGCATAGAGGACCTTCGGTTGCCGAAGGGGCCTCCGGCAACCCAACCGAAAATCTTCGCCCATGTGATCCGTTACGTGGAGACGACCGGCCTCACACAGTGGCTGCAGCCCGGACTGACTTGGCCTTATCTTTTATTCTTTATTCTCGCATTCTATATATCTAACTCTCAGCTTTATCCTTTCATTCCCCTTTGCTTGAGCTCCCCCGCACAGGAGGACTCCATTCATGTGAGCTCCTTTCCGAGCTCAAAAATATTCCCAGCGCACTTCCTTTCCTTAGCCTGGCCAGGAATACAACGTGTTTCCCTCTTTCTCTCTCACTCGAACCACAAACGAACCAGGCCCGCGCTCGAAGCCAAAGTAGCTAACTGCAACTTAACGTCGTCTCTTCGAAGCATTAGACGTGCTTCTTAGGGGCATTTTTTTCAACGATGAGAGGGGTAAAAATACCGCAGACGCTTAAAGGGGCACTGACACAAAATTTTGAAGGCGAGATAACTTCGGAGATAGATTGGTGTGAGCACATATATATCATCTGCAAAATATCAGCGGCGAATACAGCCTAGAACATATTAAAAATCAATTTTAAAGTGTGCGAAACGCAACCGAGCAGCCAGCAGAGGACCACGCGCAATCGACATCCCGAGGATATTGTGTAAATAAACAACATCCAAACACGTCACGAGTTTGTGTTTGCCGCTTCCGCACTGCCGGCGTTTTTCGCCGGCTCGCCCGGCTCGCCGCTCCAATCGGAGGGCCGGAGGGCGGAGCTTCTGCTCTCGAGAACGAACGACCCGATCGTTGGCGGCGGAGGCGCCGTGATTTCGTCAGCTCATCGGGCAGCTGGCCGCGACCAAAGTTCTACAGCGATTCCAGGCACTCTGTTTCTATTAATTTTATTACCATTGGATGCGAAAACGCGCCGGAGGCACGAAAAGCCCACTGAGCTAGCCGCACGGTCGCTGTGCAGGCGGCGGCCACGGCCGCGAAGTGGCCCAGGCCGGCGCAGGTAGCTCGAGTGATAGCTTGTTACCGCTGCACGAAATTGACCCCAAGTCCCGACCATGGTGGCTTACATGAGAAAGCAGTTAATGATGCGATGGCGGGTTGCATTAAAAATTGTCATCTGCACCGCTTACGAGAGCGGCACTCGAATATCCGCCGCTGTGCTAAGCCGAACACATCTGTAGGCGGACCTGTAGGCAGACCGGCCGGCTGCTCCCAGCGCGCGTCTTTCCACCCACCGTCTCGAGCGTCGCGCGTCGTTCTTTAGCCGCGGTAGCATTTGCAGTCGCAGCGCCTGTGTCACATCCACGGTCGCTTTTTAATTAAGCGCCTCACGAGATCAGTACGTGGGGGCATTCGCAGAAACTGCCGTCGATGCGGATTCGACAGTGCTACGGCGGCTCTGCTCTGTGATATCCCTCCGACGGTCAAGTGGCCAGCTTTGTTCACACAAAATCCATCGTTTCGCGGCACCCGGTGAAACCGAAACTGCGACTGACCGCATTGAAAATGCCTCTAATTAAACACCCGTCGCACGCTGAAGCAAATGGGGTTTCTACAGGTTATAAGTAGGTCACTAGCTACTTATCACAACAAAAAAAACAAGATGCAAAATTTTTGTGTCAGTGCCCCTTTAAATCCGCTAACGTTATTTGAGGGCAAAAAGTCTAGCAAATATCTAATGCTTCATATTGCTTGCGGAAATTTTTTTTTCTTTGTCTTTTGGCACAAATTACTCGGGGCAGGCAGACTGGACGCACAGTCACGCTGCAGCTTTTCCCCCAGTCAGAGCTCTGCTCCCTCCACGTGCACACGCGTGCACCTGTCACGGCGCACGCATCAGGCTTACGTCGTGTTCTCTTCTGGCCGGGTGCCGGATCAGCGCTGGGGTTAGCGCACTTGGTCGCTGCCTTGGCGCTCCAGGTTGAAACCCCACACGAAACCAATTTTAGGGACGAAACCCCTTAGGGGCTGGGGCTGTTGGCGTCTCCTGTCGTCGTCGTCGTCGTAATCGTCGCCTCGTGTAGTGATGGTTCTAAAACACCGGGGAACTCGTTTACGCCTCACGCTATAACGTAATGCGTACTAAAAAAGCACCGGGACACTCGTTTACGCTTCGGGCTGGAAGAGAGCTTCATGCTTTAAAGACAAGACTTTTTTCAGCAAAGCTGTATACCTGTACTTCCAACGGTTTTATCTCCGTTGACAAAAACGCCGAGGCGCCAAGAATATACTTTTACACTGCATGTTTGGTCCCTCCGCAGGTTTTACGTTAGTGGAGACAGCCGTGGATTTTTTTCTCTCCTTACAGCAGCGGTCATCGCGGTACCATTCGTGTTGACTGACAGAAAGAACAGGTTCATTTTTCGCGTTTGATGAACCTGTTCTGATGAACCTGATCAACGTGCTAGTAGCAGGGCTGTGGACAAAACCGCACTTTGATAAAACAGTCACCGCTGTCGTATAAAGGTTGGGAGAAGGTGACTTGCCTCATTCTTCTTATCTTCTGAGACTGCATCTCCCCCTTTGCATTTCGGGCACTGTTGTTAAACAACGTTTATCGAGCTTTACGTGTTCCGTGTTTACTTAACATTAGCGTTTAAAAACAACCTATGGTCTCAGCAGGATGAACCCTCCCCGAATTCGGACGATTTCTATTTCGTTTTTTTGCCGCATTAACAAGCATAATCTTGTTGTATCTAAGTAAACGCGTGCCGGTGGTACGAATCGACTGTGTGCGCGTGTTTGCGTGCTGGGCGGATTTCGACAGCGCACAGCCGGACAGCGCACCGCAATAATTTTCCACATAGCACTGACGCTGGGAGGGTAGGATCACCTGCTTCGGTCATCTGGTTTCGACAAAATTACGCCCATCTTCCCGCGAGGGAACCCTGATGTGATGCGACGCATCGGGGGGTTCAATTGGCGTTTCCGTTGGGTTGATCCTCTAAATCGGGTGAAACGTGTTGTTAACGCGTATGATGCATTCCATCACATGCGGGTGTTCCCATACGCGGGAAGATGGGCGTAATTTTACTTTAGCGTTTGGAGTGACGCTGGTATTGGATTGTGTCACACCACTCGCTGAAGGGACCGTCTCTTCCATCACGTCTTCATCGGAAGAATCGAGTCAAGCCCGCAGTCGTCAAGCAAAGTGACGCGAAGTCGAACGAGAGCGAGCGCTGACTGAACCGCCGCAGCGCTCTACCCGCTTTATAGTCACAGCGCCTGAAGGAGAGGAGACAGCGGAGGAGAGTAGCGCATGCGCGCACTTGCGCGACGGGAGCGGAGCGAAGCGAGCGAAGTGCGCGCACACAGCTGTTGTTTATGATGATGAGACGGAGTGAGAGTGTTGCGCACAGCTGTCGGAGAGAAGAGCGGAGGAGAGTCGCGCATGCGCAGGTGGCGTGCGGACGCCGCCGACGCCGACGCAGGAGGGACATGCCTCAGAGCAAGAGATGCGCCGCATCTAAAAATCCCGGGCCACCTCCGCTAACGTAAAACCTGAGGAGTAGCGAAGCATGCATTGTATAAGTATATTCTTGGCGCCTTTGCGCTTTTGCCGGCGGAGATAAAGCTGTTGGGGGTAGCGGTATACAGCTTTGCTGTAAGTTTCGTGTCTTTGAAGCACGAATCGTTCTAGCGCAAGGCGTTGGAAAACGAGTGTCCCGGTGTTTTAGTACTGTGACTACATGATACTGCGACGACGACGATGACATGAGACGCCGACAGCCGGAGCCCCAAGGGGTTTTGCCCCGAACTCGGCGCAGCAAGAGCCCTCTTGAGCGGCCTTTGACGGTGACCATCTTGCTCCGTGACGGTGACTCATCGCCTCCCCGACACTGGAAGAGTGCTTTCGTTTGTGCGTTGTGACTGCCGTCCGTTGAGCCCGTCCTTTCCCTCCCTCTTTATCGCACAGCGCACGCGGGCTCCTATCACAGGGCTTATAGAAAAAGTTTTTTGTATCTATTTCTTTCGTTTGGTGCACAACACGCTGGAAGCCTGTGGACCGTTGGATCTTTGGGGTACGAACCCTCGCCCTTCGGCGAGCCGAGTCAGGACGTCTTCTGCAATAGAGCGAAGCATCACTCCATTCGAACCATGATTCAAACACGTCCGAGGGCAGCTGTTCCTGTATCAGCGTTACTCTCGTCTCACCACGCAATAAACAAGCTGTTTCGCTCCACGCCCTTCGTTGTTCGGAACAGCGGCAGGTTTCCTGCGTGACGGTCCTCCACCACGCTACCACCACATGACGGAGGCGATGTAGCTCGGTTCTTGGACGTCTTCACCAATGTAACACTGGTCTTTCAGGCTACCCGCTTGAGAAATCAATGAACTGCGTTGTCACCTTTTAAGTGCGAAGCACTTTAATGGCCCGGCTTGTCGTAGACCCATTGGGCGTCACGGTATCTAGCCACCGCGCTCACGCGGCGTTACGCACCCGAACAGACGCTTCGTAAAGGTCACCGCTTCTTCTAGTCAGAATCGAACCTTGGTCCCTCGCGTTACGAAGCCGATGTCAATTCCATTGCGCTACACAGGGACACGTTATTCGTACGCAAATTTTGGGGGTGTCCACTGCGCCGTTGCCACGGAGGCTACCGTTGGTAGGCCGCAAATAAGTGCAGAATGTAAATTAAGAAAAATATCATGAATTACCGCATTAAGTACCCCAAATTATTGACGACTCAATGGATTGTCTATACGCGGGTTCGGCGGCGGCGGCGCCCTCTCTTGACTACATTAGGTTTCGACGCCAGGGTGATATTGAAACAAGTCAAAAGAGGGCGCCACAGCCGCTTCAGCGAATCACTTCTCCGCACTTGGCAGCTGTCAAGTTGAGTGTAACTGCTTATTTTAAGTTTTTTTTGATAAAAAGTAATTCTGACCTCTTGCTCACCCGGATGTGTGTGCCTGTAGCGATTTCCCCATTTCGATTTTTTCCTTGCGTTTCTGTCAGCCTACTAGTACGCTTGCTACCCGCTCACGTTGCTCTATAGCACCGGGCACTGCCGGATGCAAGCACGATTACCACTTTCTTAAAAAGCCCAGTTTGGATAGGATTCACTAGAGCGTCTCAGTGGCTCACATCATATAAGGGCTTCGGTGAACAAAACTTCCACGTTTTTTTGCACTTTCGCTGTTTGGTAGGTTCGTTTAGGCGATGCAACGTGAAATGGCCAAGCTTATTTCTATATTCGACTAGTTGGTTGATTGCATGCGAATGAATCGCATGCGTATGAATTAAAATATACTAGCAAAGTCATATGTCGAACGGCAAAAGCCGTAGCCCGCAAGCCTTCCAGGTAAGCTTGAGGGGAACACAAACACTAAAGCTTCGCTTTAAAATTGAAGGAATGTCACAGCATACGTTTGGCTGAGGTGGTGATGAAGGCAGCCAGGGGAGCGTGGTTCTGGATGTCTTTGGTGCAATCTGCACGGTGTCGCAGAAACAAAGAACAATTTTGTTTGTAGCGTGAACGAATAAGTTATTCTGTAGAGAGACACTGCGGCTGTCAGGAAATCGAACATCTACGAATGTACAACTAACCGGACAAAGTTAAAAACTTGTTGGTTCCTCTGTCATAGGAATCGGTAAAACACGAAAGTGAAATGTGCAGCGAAATCTGCAGCTGGGCATGCTTTGCGGGTCAGTGGCTATCTTGTGGGTGTGCTTGGCGAGCGACGTCCTGCTGGCGGGTCGCTTCGGCAAAGGTGTACTGGCGTCATTTCCGTGACGGATATGACGGGAGGGAAATCTTGGTGTATCCCGGCATAAAACAGTTTTGCGTTAAAATATAAAACCCGAAAATAAACAACCGTAAGTATAACCAGAGTCATTCAACTCTGGTATAACGTACTCTTTAGTAATGAAGGTTGCTTCCCCGCAATAAGCCCCTGTGTGCAAGGGTGCACCCTTTACAGGCCGCTTGCTTCGCTGTATTGGTGTCATTTCCGTGACGGATATGACGTAAGTGAAATATTCGTGAATCCCGGAATAAAACACTTTCGTGGTATAAATTATAGCCCTTGTTCTGCTGTGGAGAATAATGACCAGCGAAGCTGTACTGGCGGATAATTGTAGTGAGCTATATGTGGTAATTTATAATATCGATCAAGCAGAAACACATACAACCAATTTCTTTAAAATTAATTTTAAATAAATTATGATATGATTTGTTTCGGGATAGTTTCGAGAAAGCGCGAGTTAGAGCCGTTTTCTCTAAAAATACTCCAACGGTAGTCGGCGATGTATTGACAGCAGACGGGAAATTTTGTAATGTTTACAACTTCTGCGTGAAATTAATGCTGATGACAAGAAAATTAGGCATAAGGATAGAGTCGCTATTGCAGCCAATTTCAGTGCATTCTTTTACCAAGATATATAAGCTACATTGTGGGCTACAGAGCATTTTGCACTAGCTATTAAACCACTTGCGATTCTTCGGCGACGCGACTTAACAGACACGCGCAATTTTGGTGAGAACCTAGAGCTTGTCTGTAAAAAAGTGTATTAGCATTCGGATAAAACCATAAGCACGCTGCCGCTATGTTTGATCAATGGGTAAAGTGCTTCACTTCTGAGAGTGACGTCACAAGTTCAGTTTCGCGATGTGGCGTTTGTGTCTGGCAAAACCATGAACGGAAGAAGCCTGGATGTACGAAATTTCGCGCGAGTAATAGAATTCCTCAAACGTGTGCACAGAACCTCGAACTAGTCTCTTTTCGTTAACTTTTTGTGCAGAAAAATTTGTGAAACCGTAAATGGCGTAAGGACCCTTACCGACCAGTCGCTGGATCAGTGGCTTCGAAAACTCGTCGTAGTTGGTGTTGAACAACACGTCCAGCTCCTGTTCGAAGGAACTTCGATTAGTCTTACGATTTTTTGCACGACTTATTCGAGTGAAATGAAAAGAGAAAGGTTAGAGGCAGTGCGTTTCCGCAGTGCTCGGCATGATAAAAAGTCAAGCCGCGAAATCAGACGAATCAGTTTTTTGCTGAATTTAAAATTTGTGGGTTTAACGCACCAAAGCTGCACCTGAGATTTGAGCCGCGCCGCAGTGGTGGGCTCCTGATTCGTTTCGACTAACTGTGGTTCTTTAATGTGCGCCTGAATCTCAAGACACGGGCGCGTTTGCTTTTTGCCGCCGTCAGAAAAACGGCCGCCGCGACCGGGATCGAACCTCCGTCTTTGGCCAAGCACAACGACAGAGACGTTGAGCCACCGCGGAGGAATAGTAAGTTATATTGGGCAAAAGGCTCGAAATACTGACAATTTTCAATAGAACCACAATTCGAGCAAATGAAAAGCTCTTTCTTTTGGGCCATGATTAGTGGATTTAATGTATATTTACTGATTATAGACGTGGCATGCATAAGCGTCTTCTTTCTCGATGGGGAGACAGATCATCTCCAGCTTTATGTCATCAACTTTGGCCTGCGGATTTTCACTGCTACGTTCAGATACTTCCCAAATACGAACGCGGACTTCACTGCTACTTTCAGATACTTCCCATATTTCCTTCCCTGTGTCGTACGAATCAAGTACTCGTCACGAATTCTTTATCTGCTCCGTGCCCTCATTTTTTGCTCACTCATTTGCACTTCTCATCCAATACCTCGAAAGCATTTCAGGGGCTGAGATTCTTTTGACCCATCGTATGTCACTTTGGGGGGAACTCCGAATCATGCTGTTCAGTTCAGCCAAGATGGCTTTGTTATGTAGCCTTATACAGATCTATGTAGGTGTGTCGGTAAGAGGCTTGGCTCTAAATATCCGCCAGTAAACCTTATGTGCTGATTAAAACAGGTCAGTCATGACTTCAGGGGCTCTATACTTGCTTTTTTAATGTTTAAACTCGCAACGCCGTTTCAACACGCTTATGTCGGTATACTAAAAAAACGCGCACACGCACCATTTTTTTTTAGTATAATCGGGTACAAGTTACAAAGACAATAAATCATGTATCACTCCGCCGGAGAGACGGACCCGGATGTCAAAAATTGCGCGTTTTGAAACGAGATTGCGCTTAAAGCGTGGCACCTGTTTTCTGTCCTCGCTGCAGTGATGTATAATCATATTACCTCCGAAAATTAACGTGAACGGCTCTTGTCACTTTCAAAATACTCGCCGTAACGCACTCTTTACGCCACAAGAAGGAGTACCCAGCTGCGGGGATTAGGCGCAGGGTAACGTTCCATTGTGGTTATGTTGAACCCGAGTATGATGTTCAAGGCGAAAAGCAAAAACGCCCGTGTGCACGAGATTTCGGTGCACGTTAAAGATCCCCAGGTGGTCAAAATTAATCCGGAGCCCTCCACTACGGCGCGCCTCATCGCCTGCGTTGCGTCGGCGCGTTAAACCCTACAATCAAAATCAAATTAGTATGGTGTCCAGATTCAATTTTGTTTTGTAACTCCCAAACCAACGCCAAACAATACTGGGGCGGTATTCTCGTGCTCTGGGATGACTTTTGCGCAACTGTTCTTGTAAACTCATGGAAAACGAATAAACCTGTTTTAAACTATCTTTTATGTGTTCATTGTTCCGCCAACGAACCAACAACAAGGCGACGAAAAATCGTCTGCTCCGGGAAGCCGCTGCTTATAGCTCCGCCGCAGAGCTCTTCGAAGTAACTTTTCTTCGCCGTGCTTGCATGGCGTCACATCCGGGTCTTCGCTTTTAGCGAATGAGGGCTTGCTAAAAACGGACACTTTTGAAACGGACACAAAACGGACAAAACACGAGAATACCGCCCCAGATCTGTCCTTTATTGTAGAATGCAAGGGATGTATTTTTATATTTTTGCCTATGTATATTGTGGGAACCAGGGTTCCGGCCGCAAGGCTAGCTCGGCTGAACTCCGCCACGGACCGCCGACCGGCGTAGCGGCAGAGAACAGCAAGGAACACACAAACACAACGAAACGGCCAAACTCGCGTTTATTGGCGCTCCACCAATAACGTAGCCGACTCTCGCTCGTCCCGACCCAGCCGTCCGGCGAGGATCAGGAGGCAGGCGCAAAGGGGGTAGACAAAGGAAGGGGGGGGGGGGATGCCGGATCTCCCGTACTCACGTCTCTCCTCGTTGCCCGCTCAAGAGCACGGCCGCTGGATGAAAGGCGCACCTTGCGTGCGTTCTCATCCAGCGGCCGTGCCAAGAGACCCTTCCTTCGTCCCGCGCACCGAGACCGGCCCACAAGGGCCCCGAAGAGCCGGTCACGTGACGAGCGATCGCCACGCCGCCGCCGCCACGACACGCCTGCGCCACGGCGGGAGCGACGCTCCGCCGAGGGGAGAGAAGGAGTCTTCCCCCTCGCCTCGGCTGCGGGCGGCGAGGAATGGGGAGCGCGCCAGGACTCTGGGTTTCCCACATCCCTCCCCCCTTTGACCGAGGCCCCTCGGCCCCGAGGGTTCCGGCCGGCGGTGGTCTCACCGCCTAGCGCCGCGAGAAGTCGTCCACTCCTCGGCGTTCAAACAGTCCAAAGCCGCACCTGCGCAACTGCGCTTCAGTCCACCTTGCACCGCACGTCGCCGCAACATATAGTTCGCCACAATCCGCCGGTTGACCCGCTTTCGTCCGTCTGCACTCAAAGCCGGCCGCGTGCACTGTCGGCCTGCCCATGGTCCGCAGGCCCCGCCGGTGAAGTAGGCTGGGCCGTTGAAGACGGGGTCTGGGCAGCAGGCTGCTCCCAGGCGGTCACCAGCCGCAGCAGTTCGCCCCGCGCCGACGGTGCGTTTGCTCGCCGCACCGCCGGCGGCTTCCGCTGCTTACAGGTCAGCGGTGACATAGCCTCCTTTATACTATAAAGGAGGCTATATAGTATAAAGGAGGCTATGGCGGTGACGACCCCGGACGACTGGACCCGGGCTGGAGGCCGCGTTGTGGTGCCTGCTGCCTCCCAGTTGCTGGCCAGCCAAGCGCCGGCGATGGCTGCCGCTCGGCACACCTCCGGCGGGCGCCTCCACCAACAGGGGGCGGGGCGCGATCAGCTGACCGCAGGAGCCGGCCCGCCGCGCAGCTCGCTCGCTGTACGGGCGGCAGGGTGCTGTTTCGGCGTAAACAGCCGCTCGGCTCTCGTTCCCCCAGGGTAGCGGCTGGCTCGCAGCAGGCCTGGCGTGCTGGCGTCGTGGACCCTGGGCGTGCGGGCTTGAACCCTCAGGAGATGGTGGCCCAGCCGGTCAGCGGGCTCGCCGATTGCGGGTGTTGTAGCGGTGCGTCGGGAGTCTTCCCTCCGCGCCTCCCTCGAGCTCGCAGTCTCGCGCGCCCGAGGTTGGAGCGTCGGCAGTATCTTCCCTCTGAAAGTACTGCTTCAGCTCGCCCACGTGAATGGGGCCACTGATTCGACCCGAAATCGGGTCTCTCAGCTTGTAGTTCAGCCGCGAGAACTTCTCGGCGGCCACGAACGGTCCGACCCATCCGGGTGCGAGACCGGCCGCGAACTCCGCGCTAGCATCGCTTAGCGCGTGGTTCCGTTTCAAGACAGTGTCGCCCACCTGGTACGCCACGTCTCGATGAGCTCGGTCATAGGCCACCTTCTGGTCGGCCCTTGGCTTACCGCGACTGAGGTTTGCCTCCTTGATGGCGTCTGCCAACCGCTCGCGCAAGCGCCGTGCGTAAGCCGCGTCTGCTGCTTTCGCGGGGACTCCGTTCGACCGTCCGGCCAGAACCGTATCCGTCGGCGTGTTCAGCTCTCTGCCGAACATCAGGAACGCTGGCGTGAAGCCAGTACACCGATTCACGCTTGTGCGCAGAGTGAAGGAGATTGAGCTCAAGTGCTTGTCCCAGTCTTTTTGCCGTCTGGCATATGCTCTGAGCAGTGGCTTCACGTCACGATTACGGCGCTCCGTCACGTTAGACTGGGGATGATAGCACGATGTTGTTTGCTGCCTGACACCCATGGCCGCACACGCTTCACGAAACAGTCTTGATGGGAAATACGTGGCGTTGTCGGTAATCAGCCTCTCCGGGAATCAGTAGCGACAGAACACTTCGGACAGCTTTTGCAGGATCTCCTGTGCTGTCGCTTTGCGCAGCGGATAAAGTTCAGCGATCCCACTGAAGTGGCATGTCGCCACGAGTACAAACTTGTACCCTCTCTTGCTGCGCGGCAGCGGGCCCATCAGATCGCACGCCAGGATCTCCCAAGGCTTTGTGCTCACGACAGGCTGTAGCAAGCCCGGCGCCTTACCGCCTCGCGGTTTGCGCTCTTGGCAGACGTGGCATGTGCGTACGTAACTACATACTTGTGCCTTCATGCCGGGCCAGGTAGCATACCGACAAAGCTTCCGCCATGTCTTTGGCGCGCTACCGTGACCGTCTGCGTCGTGGTAGTGCTGCAAAACAGCACACTTGAGCTTGCGCGGGGTCACGGCCTTAAAACACTCGTCTGAGTCGTTTTTGCCGGGCACGTACTTCAGCAGAGCCCCGTCGGCGTCAAGCAGGTAACTCTCCAGCTCACTTGCAGCAATACCAGCTGCATTAGAGCTCGCGCCAGCCGCAATACTAGCAGCTTCCCGGCGCCCGTCATTCTCCGGTGTTCGATTTGCCTGAGGGTCCGTCTCTTCACTAAGACTGGCGATCACAAGTCCTCCTGCTGAGCCTCGAGTAGCTCCTCCCGACTGAACGCAACCTCGAGAGGAAGTCTTCCCCCGAGGAGGTGCACTTGCGCTGAGCGTTCGGTGCACGGGGAGTCCCGCGCTTCGCGCTCCTCCCGCGCCGAGAGAGTTTGCTGGTTCTCCGCATCCTCCTCGGCTTCTCCGGCCGGTTGGGTGTCGTTTACCGGCTCCCGTGACAGCGCGTCGGCAACCACGTTTGAGGCACCTTTGCGATAGCGTACTTCGTACTCGAAGCGTTGCTTGCAACGTCAGGGCCCATCGCGCGAGCCTCTCGCAGGGCTCGCGGAGGCGGAAAAGCCATGTCAGGGCCATGTGATCGGTCTCGATCGTGAATTTGACCCCCTCTACGTACATCTCAAACTTGCGAAGTGCGTAGATTATGGCCAGACACTCCTTCTCGGTGACCGAGTAGTTTCGCTCTGCTGGTGCCAGCGCACGGCTCGCAAAAGCCACGGGTAGCAGTTGTTCTCCGTCCACCTGGAGGAGAACTGCCCCTACGCCGAGGTCACTCCTATCCGTCTGGATAACGAACGGCCTGTTCAGATCCGGCAGTTTCAGCGATGCAGTGTCTGCGACAGCTTCCGCCAGCTGGCGTAGGCTGCGTTCCTGCTCCTCTCCCCACTCCCAAGGGGCGGATTTCCTCAACATCCTTATCAAGGGTGCTTGCAGGCGCACGCAAGCGGGGATAAACTGGCGGTAGTAGCCGATCATCCCTAGGAAGCGCCGGACTCCGGCGACATCCTTCGGCGTGGGAAACTTTAAGATCACCCGAAGTTTCTCGAGATCGGCGGAACATGGCGGCGGTGATGGATACATGCATCTCAGGTGGGAACTTTGTTTGTCGCGCGCCGTGAGTGCCTACCTCCCGTTCGCGGTCACGACCCGGACGGCGCGATTTGTGAACGCCGTCGAGCCCTGTGCTCACATGCTTTGGGATTCCCCAAATAAACGGCAGTGCTTTGGCACTACTGTCTACTGTGTTCTCGTATCGGCGAACCTCGCTTGGCTGCCGTAGGCATGGGAGCCCGCGTGGTTGACACGCCGGGAGCTAGCGTGGGGGCCTACCCCAGAGTGCTGGCAAGGCCCCCGAGGAACGTTCCCTCGTATCCCACAATACTTTGCTAAAGCTGTGACCAAGGGTAGAAGATCAGCAGCGCTCGTGGACTCACGTTGAGTGGCCTGGCCAGGACCTGAGGTAGATTGTCTGCCAGCAACTCTGTCTGCGTCTTGAAGCTGTCGATGGCGTTGGGCACGTGCTTGTAGGAGAAAATGGCGAACACAAGCAGCAGGCTGTGGGCGTGGGAAAAAAGTGTTCTATAAATATAAAGCGCTTATTACTACACCTTAATACTACAATTATTACTATTATTACTACAACAAAACGGCTATGATCCTTCTTTGCAACTCGGCCCATTAGCACACTAGTTCCAATTTAAAGGGCAACTACTCAACTTCGGAAAAAAAATGTGCCCGGTTCCAAACCAAACATTTCAGGACCAAATAGGAAGACAGGAGCAGAGCAAGAGCCAAGGCTTAATTCCTACCTACAACCTCTAGCGTGACGGTCGACTTATTTTTTAGTATTGGCTCGTCTCGATGAGTGGGAAAAAAGCTAAGTGTCCGTATACGTTCTGTCGTTACACTTGGAAAGGCGTCAGATCCCCAGCTGCTGCCCTGAATCCTGAAATGAAAAGTGAAGTACGTATGAAACTACGGTGTTCGTTGTGGTCGTTATCGGCATTCCCAAATGGGAAAACGCGATATTTGAAAGGCAACGTCAAAAATACATGCAATGGTCAGTCCCGTGAAAGTTGACCGAACACGTGACTGTCTCAGGTCTGTTCGCGTAGATTTCATTTGCGGAAGAACTTGAAACTGTCCTGGAGCGGATATAGTTTCGAAAAAAGGGGCGTATACATGGTCAGCGGAGCAGCGGACCATGCAACTAGCCTTGCTTCACAGCGAACGTCTTGTGAAGGCTGACATCGCCTTCGACGGGGATGACGTGTATAGAGGCCGACCGACATTTAAACAGCTGTTGTCTACACTTGGGATCGCTGACAACCGCAGCGTCACCACGTCGTATGTAAACACCCAAGTCTTCCCAGATGAGCGACGCTGCCCCGTGCCTTACAGGAGGCCGCTGTAGAGGATGAAGAGGAAGCAGCTGCAGCCGTCGCGCATGGAGAGGTCGTCCCGCGTCTCCGGGATGCTCCATCCTCCGCAGCATCCGCACAGGCAGCGCATCGTGAGCAGGGAGAGGCCCATCGAGGGCACGGCCACGGCCAGCACCAGCCCCGCCACTACGAGCGACATCAGACCCGAATAGGTGGACAGCAGGGCCCAGAGCTGAGACACACGCGACGAGCACCAGGACACGAAGTTGGTATAACAAATATTTCAAAGCGAAAGCTTTATACGGCATGTCTCACAAGGTTATTCATCGCGTCGCAGTGACCTTGAGCCGGCGGAGCGCAATTGGGGCAGGTGTGACATCACGCCACGTCATCCGCAGCGGACAGGTGTCGCAGCTGCGCTAGCCAGGTCACCGCAGGGGTACCACGTGACCAAGCTAACGCCTGCTGCTCTTGCGCTTGGACGCTCAGGCTCGCGACAAATGGTGCGCCGCCTCTGCTGTGTAGGTGCGCTTCATCTTTATCTCGAGATTACTAGATTTATAGTGTTAAACTTGACTCATCATTTTATCTGGTGACGGATAGGATGGAGCTTTGCGTACGGCTGGAGAGCTCCTGGCAGTGAAAAAATCTTGAAGGTGAAAGAAGACCTGCTTTCAGTGAAATGCGAGTTGAATGCACTACATCTAGCCCCCATCCGTATCGAACCCCAGAGGGCGCGGACTGCCAGCGCATTTGCATAGTACCGTATACGGAACTCTGGCGAAGGGAACGCAGGCGTAAAACTTGATGCTGGACTAGTCGGTATGGTACATTCTCGAACGGATGAAACTGACACGGGACGAACGTACCTAAAATCAACGTATGGGCGAGTGAAGCCTCGGACCGGTCTGCGCTTCGTGCATCCTTCCACAGGCTGAATTTCGGTGCGTTTGCCCCCTGCTGAGTTTAAAGCGCTCTTCATTCGAGAAGGCAGCTTCTGTGTAGACATCGATAATACTGATTACGGCTGCAATGATGCTTCCTTCGACGAAGATTGATCGAGGAGAATGGGGTGGAGCCTGCTTCCTCCGATGAGAAAAGCAGCTCACGGATGGAAATTTTCATATTAATATATTTTACCACCTGCGTGCTTGTATGCATACGGCATTTCAAGCATGCAACTCGGTTTGGAGATGAGAAAATGTGGTAGAGACTTACTCCAGAAGTGTCGATCTGGTGCTGCTTCATTACTAAGGCTGCAAGAGAAAGAAAACACTATGGTAAAGGCCCCGAGTAATTACCCGGGCGACGCGGTCAACAAGAGGGGCGTCATCATAATCATAAGTCAAATTCTCACATTACACGACATCCTGTCGGGTGATATCGCAGTTTGATATCCTATGCTATTGAAAAATTCACGTATCTCCACGAAGTGAATCATGATGAGTGGGCGAAGTACTGGGGATCGTTCTTACCGTAAATCACCCGTGAGAGTGCTTACTGCTGCTAAAACGATTTCTAATCCAATCCAATTCAATCCAATCCATTCCGATCCAGTTCAATTCAATCCAATGCTCCTCGCGCACGCGCAGCACGGCTTTTCGGAAGCCCCCTCTCTCTCTCTCCCTCTAACCTTTTGTGAACCTTTTATTTTGTTCTTGTTAACCTTTCGTGAATCTTTCGTTCACAAATGTTTCGATTTACACGGTGCTGTGCGTCTCTCTCTCTCTCTCTCTCTCTCTCTCTCTCTCTCTCTCTCTCTCTCTCTCTCTCTCTCTCTCTCTCTCTCTCTCTCTCTCTAACCTTTTGCGAACCTTTCATTTTGTTCTTGTTAGCCTTTTGTGAACCTTTCGTTCACAGATGTTTTGATTTACACGGTGCTGGGCCGTGAGCACGGACGCCGGACGGACAAGCCTCGGCCTTAAAGTACTTCGCCCCTAAAAGTCCGAAGGCCCATCCTTACCGTCGGGGTAGGCTGGCATCGGTAGGACGACCTCGGCGAAGCTCTCGTGCAATGCGGCCATCCACCTGCTTGGGCCGCCGCTCGCGGGCCGCGTGACGTTCAGGCCGCGTGTTGTCACCGGAGGGGTGAACTTGGCCGTTTGCTTGACGAGGCAGGCTGTCGGGGCACGAATTGTGAGAGCGCGCATTGGGACAACGTCTTCGCATGAGTGAGCCCAATTTCGAATAAAAACTATGGTCATACCCCTCTATGTTTCCGCGGTCAACACAAATCGAAATTACTTCTTATCAGATGCCTCGGCGAACAGGGAATGACCCCTACATGCAAGCAAAGCCGTATAGAAGCACAGTTTGAAAGCGTCGTTTACTGGAGATTGCAATATATATGCCTCATTCTGAGCGAAATGTGTTCCTACGCGATGAACTTCGGAAAGGTGCTTCTTTTTGTTCCTGCGGAGGCAATGTTTATTAGGACGGAGGCATTTAAATGGACGTGAATCACGACTGTTGTGTTCATCTCACATGATGCAGCCCTGCCATGCAGAATCCGTGGTGGTGGCTCGGTCAGTGATTACACGGGCCCCACTGGGTCTTTTGGCTGTTGCCGGAGCGATCTTTGGCAAGATTATCTGCAATTATCCAATCTGACTGGTGAATCAGAAGAAGCTTTATCCGGTTTTCCGCCGGTATTACCCTTCCGCGGGTATTAGATTACCCTTTTTGTTCATTTAGAACACTAGTCTAATACCCCGGCTACACCAAGGCCAGAATGTCATTTCAACTAAATGTCATTTGACTCAAATGGAGTTCTTCGAATGCTATTCAGAATCCGCCGTGCTTCACTACAATTTCGATGGCATTTGAAAGCTCCAACAGTCGCTCGCCGTGCTGCAAGGCGCTGCTGCTGTTGAGTTCTGTTTTTACACAATAATGCAACAATCAAATTTAGCGGTAGTCTTTGGCATTAAAATGGTATCAAATTATCAATAACACGTAAACTTTGACACGGTTTTTGCTTAATTCACAATCGCAATCGAGTTTTTTTTTTTTGTGCTGTCTGGCCACACTGGTTTCGCGCTTGCTCGCGCTGGTGCCGAGAGTACGGAATTATTACATCTCGATATCACGATTTAAGTGAACGAGAAGTAAACAAAGTCCCACAATTAGGAATACAGTCTAGTCCACTTATAACAATATCCAAGTGCCAAGAAAATCCCATCGTTATAACCGATAATCGTTATAAGCGGGTCGAGAAAAAAAAAGCCACAAGAGAGATCAAAACATTTTATTAGCATGCAAGTGAGGTAGTGCAACTACTCGTTTGCAGAAAAGCCATAGTCAGTCAGCTTTGACTGCTTCACGCGAAGCTGACGCACATCTTTTTCGAGAGCATCTAATTGCTCCACATAGCTGAGCGGGAGGTCCTTCGCAAAAATGAAGTCCCGTAGGAACTGTATCATTCGTTGGGCCTCGTGCGATGACGGTACCTGGGTAGGCTGCTCAGCCGCGTCGTCGTCGTCGTCGCTCTCACCGCTGTCCGCTGCACCACGCACACTCGCAACGATCGCCTCGTCACTGAGGCACTCGGACGTTTCCACACCATTGTCGGAATGGAGAAAATCGTCGAGACCCGACGCGTCTTCGTGAAGCGCCGACCATAACTGTGGCACCCCTTCATCGTCGGGTGCTTCCGTGGCCTCCCCTGGGATCGCTTCCTCCTCGCCTGCTTCCTTCTCGTGACGCATTTTCGCATTTTCGGCGCGCGCGGTAAGCGGATTCAATCGCTATATCCGATATCGCGGCTCGGGAGCATCGTAATAAGCGGGTTATTTTACCATAGAAAGCATACAAAATTGGACGGTGCAATCGTTGTCCATCGTTATATCCGATATATTGTTATAAGCGGTATCGTTATAAGTGGATTCGACTGTATTTTGTTTGTTTTAAGTACGCCAGTAATGTATTTGTTTATGCTGACTTGAAACGCTGTCGGCGAGAGTGCTAGATATGGAATTTAAGAGCCCCAAATGCCTCTCTGGGTGCTCATTTGTCTCCAATGTCATTTGAGCCGAATGACATTTCAAAACTCAGTGGAGCAGCGCAACTTCGCATTGGAGTCAAACGACATTTGGCTCAAATGACATTGGGACGCTATTGAAGCAGGGGTATTATCCTAAAGCTTCCCCCGCCCCCTTTTGTTGACAGGAACGGGGCCTCAACAAGCCCTAGGGTCTGTCTGTGTAGGGCCTCACTTGATTGCGCAGAAGCTGGGTCTGGCACCAACAGGCCGGTCAGCGGTAGCAGGACCACCAGGACTTCGGCGCGCACTAGCCACGATGAACCGGAGGGGCTCATGTCCGGGGCCTAGAGCGACGATGGGCTCACGAAGCTGGCGTTGTTCTGTCGTGGATTCAAGCCTGAGAAAGAAGCTGTTGAAAATATTTCAAAAAGTATTTACTTAGGAGCGACGATGTCTACGGCACTTTCTGGGCCACTAGGTGCTATAGATCGGGTGTTTCTCGAACAGGCTTCTCTTGCGCAAGGCGCGATCCAACAGTATGGAGTAACCTTAGCCGATTACACTGCACCGTCGATGCGGTAGCTCCCCTACCGCTCATCTTTCCCCGTGGGGCTCCGTCGATGCTGCATCTTAACAGCAGCTTCCAAATAGTCAATGTATATTAAAGCACGGCTGACCACCGGCGCTATGTGCCCGTACCAACTATAATCGAGTGGTAATGTTGAAAGGGAAGTTTTGAGCTCATCACTCATATACGGTTCTATTTTGTAGTTCATTTTCCGAAAACAACTTAAAGGGGTCATACAGAAAAAAATGGAGGTTTGATTCATCGCAATATTAGAGAGTTTTAGTACAGCGTTTGTTGCCTTTGCGTACGCTAAACGCTAAATTTTTGCGTCCCGCTACGTAAACACCGCGAGCGGAGTTTTAGTAGCGCGTCTCATCAGTTTTTCGTAGCGGCACGCTATTGCATACGGCGCCATCTGTCTAATGTTTTGCGAAATGACTCGCCGGCTGAACTGCGAGCGGAGTGCTGGAGTGCTTGGAGATTTTACGACTATCCAAACAATTGTAAACAAACGCTTTCCCATTAGTATTGAATGCAACACGGCCACATCACGGCATGAATATTCTCTTACCTGAGTACGTTCCATAAAGACACTGTTGAAGTACCGCGGAACTTCTTGCGTGCAATCGCACAGAACGCCCTGAACCGAATGCCCGGGTTTGAACTTTGAAGCATACATTTTATTCAACTTCGAAACAATCCAGAGATGCGTTCCAAACGAGCACAACGTCACAACATGCGTTGCAAGTTTGAACTGCGATCGACCGGCGATCGGTGGCCTCCTCTTGCCCGTCGTAAATTCGGCACTCACCTCGGGCGCGGTTTGCGGGGTGGAACAGCAAGTCACTTAACTCTGGCGCTCAAGCCGAGAGGGCTTTTAGCCACGCACACTGTGCATACCCGATGCGAGGTTGAGTCGTACGTAGCTCGAGAAAGATAATCCAGAGCATGGGAAGCACTGTCCACCCGCATAAACACAACGTCGCATTTCGTCGCGAACGCGCCCACAACACACACACAGACACACACACACACCGCTTCGGTGGCTGGCCTGGCTACAAAGCTTCGTTCGGGCAGTCAGCGATGTCACGACGATGCGGGGCTGCGCGAGGGGCGATGTGCTAAACACTCGACGTATTTAAAAACACACGGGCAAAGAACTTGGTTCATCGGGAGCAATTTACTGCCGACTGAAAAGCGGAATCGTGGATGCTTGCCGGGCTACTTGCCGCCATGTTGGAAACGCAGGCGGCCTCACGTACGCACGCTATTTCGCTGAAATAGCGTCCGCTCGGCTTCCGTCCGCTAAACGCAGAAGCGGCTTAACGTACGGCGCATGCGCAGTGAGGAAGACGCAAAGAAATAGCGTTCGCTAACTGTTTGCGTACGGTTGCGTACGTTATTCTAAAACTCTCTATTAGAGAGTTATAGCAGATCGGAAAAACGGTTCCGGTACGGTACACGGTAGCCGCTACGGGACCGTACCGGGAAGGCTCGTTTTTAGAGTTATAGCAGACCGTAACTACCGGCCATGCTACCGTGGCTGGGAGCGACTTGTGTTGTACGTCGTCTGGCACTTTTTCGTGTTCTGTGGCGCTTCCTGTGCTGAAATATTAGTTTTCAGTTCTCAAAAGCGCTAAAGACAGTACTAGAAAAAAAAACAAAAAAAAACATCCAACGCCCCCACGGAGATTCGAACTGCGACTGCGTGAACATGGAGCGGCATTTTAACTCTACGCCATTTCAACAGATGGCGCCAGTAGGTCAAGCTCAGTACGCTCAGTACATACGGCTGGCTGTTCCTAGTTTTTCGTTTTATTTGAGAGTCCCTCGCACAGATACCGCCTGTTCCTCACTCGCCTATTCGTAGACGGTCCCCATGTTGCTGTTAATACTAGTTATGTAGGCGTATCGCCTTTATTTAACCTAAAAGAAGCTATCGGACATGCGTCGTTCGACGACACAAGCCACGGCAGTTGGGCCGGGACCGTGTTTCGCTTGCTGCTTGAGCTGTCAGAATCGCGTGGATTTCACTTGTTGCAACCTCATTTTTCTTAAACGATCTCATATTTACAATCCGTTCGACTAGGCGTGAGCCAATCGAACGTATCCTAAACTCTTCCAAAGCGGCCGCCCGCTTTCGAACGACGGACACGGTATGTCTCGGTACCGCGCGGCCAAGTCGCTCCGGTATACGGTAGGGTTCTGCGCATGCGCGGCGGCGTCCAGACGGTAGACGTTACCGTACCGGAACCGTTTTTCCGATCTGCTATAACTCTCTATTGCCTCGTTAGAATAACACTGACCCCAATTTTGAAGCAAACTTCACTCAAATAAGCTATATAATTTTGAAAAAAGAGAATGGCCATGCCACCCACTAGCCCCACACTGAACTTCTGACGTATTACGTGCAGCTGTGCGATCGGCTCAGGCCGACAAAGTGTAACTCATATAAACAGCTTTTATGCTTGCAGAACGAGCTATTGGCGCTTAAATTTAACGCATATTTTTATAGCAGTAACAATGGTGGGGTGAACAATATAAGCTACGAACGCACACGTCGACATAGAAGCACCAGTGCGTACTGCGCACACTATACCGGGTACAGTACACAGCCGTCCGGCGCGTTGGGCCAACTGGCCAACTGGCTTAAGCGACATTGTCTTCTGTGACTCTGTTTGTCGAGCGCATCAAATGTTTCACGAAAAGAGGACTATCAACCGTAAGAAACATTATCCAGGCACAGGACCGGTCAAAAACAAAGCAAGGGTGGACAGCGGTCCCGAGCGGTATGGTGGCGCCATCAAGGAGGCCTGACAGCAAAAAGCGCTTGGCCATTCGCTGGAGCCCTAGTCTACAAGCATACTTCCGGTCGCTACAGTAGGTGCCCTGGATTCGTCATCGCAGACGTCACAAGACACGCGTTTCACGGGTGAATGCACCAACCTCATCGTCTGGCTAACTTAAAAAATAGATGGATAACCGTGGTCAGGCAATCGAGGTCTCTTCGGTAAATCGAACTGCGGCGATGGGTGGCGCGCTTACCCTTTCAGGGAGCGGCGTTGCAATGGAGCGGCGTTTACAGCACCGGTGCGCGCCTTTTAGATCCGGGAGGGATTGCTGACGAGTAAGCGCAGAAATCTTGGTCGACTGAGCGGTGTATGCGCCGCTTCAAAGGCTTGTTCCGAAAGGTGCGCGAGGCTTGAGCTTTGCATGCGCCAGTAGCAGCTTCTTTGTCCTCGAGCATCGCAGCACGCACTAACGTGCAACGATTCAGATAATTACGACTACATGAACTAGAAAGTGATCCAATGTGTGTCCTTGTGAAAATAAGCTTACTGCCGCCCCCGCCACATTATTTTTTTCTCCCGGTGTTTGTCTTCACATGTAGTCATACACCCACCCGAAACCCTTATTTTTTTCCACTTGTGCCAGAGGTCATCCTTTCTTATACATTTCTCTCTAGTGTATCCACCGGACGGTAAGTCAAGGGGACACAAAATGTAGTTCACTGACCACTGATCAGATACATGGTGATACTGCGAAGTTTGCCATCATTTTATAGCTAGCTGTAATAGTTTTGACCCTTAACCAGCGTACCTGTGTCAAATTGAGGATGATGATTTGCCGTAATCATGATTATGATTACTGAAGCAAAATGGAGAGACGAGCTAGTTGGTGAACATCCATGAGTGAAACTTATGAGTGAGTGAGTGAGTGAGTGAGTGAGTGAGTGAGTGAGTGAGTGAGTGAGTGAGTGAGTGAGTGAGTGAGTGAGTGAGTGAGTGAGTGAGTGAGTGAGTGCCTGATTGTTGGATCTTGGCATGATATATATCTGTTTTCGATTTTAATAAATCTTTCAGTTGATAGTAAGCGCTGGTGTCGTTTCCCTTTCTCGTCCCTGTGTCTGTTTGCGCTTAATTAAGTTTCACTCATGGATGATGATTACGTCTCCATCAGAAAGGTTGGGGCGTAATTGGTAGTCATTGCTGATGCTCTCTACGGGACAAACAAACCAGTGTTGTGAGCACTCGGTGGCTCGAAAATACCACGTGTTTAAACAGAAATAAATTTGGTAGCAACGAGACCCAAACCTAGCAACGCACCATTCTACGCCCAAGCTACGTGGAACACGGCATTCGAGGTACACGGAAATCTTCTTACAGGCTTTTAAAACGAAAGCATTATGACTTCCCATGGCATCGCGTTATGGTATTTCATGTGGGTCATGTTTACGTAAATCTACCATAGCGCAGATTCCTGGGTTCTCGGTATGAAACCCCGTATTGAATTCGAACTGAATGAAGGAAGAAATGTAAAAGAAAGGCAAAAATGTTAACGAGGCAATGGCCTAGCTTGCAATCCTACAAGTGAGAAAGGGGAACATTGAGGAAAAAAAGAAGACAACAGAAAAAGAGGGGTTAAGGAAGGGCAGTCTGGAAGCTTTTTTAGCCGACAGGATTGGTCTGTGGCGATGACAGCTGCCACCAGGAGCTTTACATTTGTAATATCCGGGGTTTCGCTTTCGGGTTCGGTGGTTCTATACTACCAGGGAGATAACCCGAGGGCATATATATATGACGTCATTCGGAATAAAGGAACCTTATGATTTTGGCTTGACTCTTCAACCTGAGCGCACGTCTGTTTGCTTCGCTCTTTAAGCCCGCCGCCGACGCGACTCTACAACGGCGCAGCCGACGCTAGAACTGCTAGAACCGTCCGGAAAGTAAGCGCTCATCAGCCCTTCAGTAATGTGTATGCCGCCGAACAGGCCGCAAGTTTCCTTTTCACGTAGTCCGAGCTGAAACTTTCAGCCGAGCGGTTAGGCCTACGCGGACGACCGCACCGGTGTGACGACGTCGGCCAGCATCACGGTCACGAAATCGTCGCGCATGGAGCCAAGAGCAAAAAATCCATTCAGCGAAACGAAGGAGTTGAGTCGGACTACAAAATATTGACAAGTTAAACCAGGCATTTCCATCGAGCAAGCAAAGGTCGCGCCACGCTGTATACAGTACGTTGTAAGCACTCCTTCCTCGACTATACGCAGCATGGCTGACGTCACGGTGAAGCCACCTCCATTTTCGGCGGACCCCGGGAGGCCGGCCATTCCATGGAGCGAGTGGCACCGCTTGTTCGAAACGTATCTTATCGCAGCAGGATGTGAGAACTTGTCACCGCAACGGAAAGCGGCAGTTCTCAAGACATTTTAAGGAGCAGAAGCAAACCTATCCGCTTACATCGTCTAGTCAACCAGACCGGCGAGTGGACATGCCGTCAACAAATATGAATACCTCGTCCAAGGTCTCGTTTCTCACTTCGACGTCGCGGCATAGCAACGGATCAACCGTATACAATTTCGAAGCTTACGTCAAGAAGAGACCGAATCGGCTATCGAGTTTGTGCACCTAGCATGCCTATAAAAGTGGCCCGTGCACCTTACACACATAACGGGTAGTCATCTAGCATGCCTAGAAAGCTACCCGGGCACATAACAAGCACTCCTAGCAGAAATGTAGGCCTAGCTCGCAGCCGATCCCCCACGGCGGCTCTGGGACTCTATACGGGTCTTCCCAACCCCGAGATCAACGAACCCTTCATACAGGCCGAAATTTAAGGCAGTCTATAGCCTTACTAGGAATGCAATTCATGGAAGAGACCGCATACCCAACAAGCTTCTTCTAAACAGTAATTATGTGGCCCTCGAAATTTCCTTACAAAAATGACTGCTGGGTAACAGGCACCATACCCCCGCAATGGAAACACGCCAAAATAAGCTTAATACCCAACCCTAAAAAGCCACTCAAAACGAAGAATCTCCGCCTAATATCTCTAACCTCCTGGTTGGCAAGCTCATGGAGCACATGGTGCACAATTGCCTCTCTCCATTTATAGAAGACAATTATCGCTTCCCCCAACACGATATATGGGTTCCTCCTACACCTCTCGGTGCAAGACGTCCTTCTACAACTCACGGAGAACATCTTTGACGACATTAGCAGACATGGCGAGAATTCCATTCAGGCCCTAGATATCAATGAAGTATTCCATAACGTCTATAGCAAGGAAGCATTCTATCATCCACCCAACGCTCAGCGCTCTCTCCGCTTTTTTCAACCTCCCCATGAAAGACCTCCACCCCAAGCTCCAACAAATCCCTCTCCTCCAACACGCGATCTGCGCTGACGACTTAACCCTTTGTGCCACTACGGGCTCCACGGGGATACAATGATTAAGACGCTTGAAAAGTAGCCATTAACACGGTCAAGACATACCTACAAGCACGAGGCTACAATGTGCCCCAGAAAAACCCTCGCTACTCACCATGAGCTCCCGCCAAAATACTGACTCAGCACCTCACCCTTATCTATGCATCGACATCAACCCGATCCCCAACTTCACGAATCTCCGCATCCTCGGCCTGCACGTACGCAATAGTGGCACGGGCTCGCTGAGCATCCGTCAGCTTCAGGGCACTCTTTAACAACTCACTCAAATCATACGACGAGTAACCACTCACAGACTTGACATCCAAGAATAGGACACCCTTCGCATCCTTCAAGCACAGCTGTTCAGACGAGTGAATTACGGAACCCGGTGTTGAACAAGAAGATGCCTCGCCTCCCTCGTGCCCATCATCATCATTATGATCATGTTCGATTAAAGCACTCATCAGAACGGGTCTCGGCGGCTTGTCCCCTTTCCCATATTTTTGGTGCCGAAAAACCCGGGAAGAAGGCCCGGTGCGATTCGGATTCATCCGAACTTTGCCCTACGAGAAGGAGGACCCCTCGAAGCCGACGACGGACTGTTTGATGGACATATCGACGATGGTGCTACCGATGGCCAACCGACGCGATGGGAAGACAAGACGATGAGACATCCTCCCCCTTGAGCATTTTCTTCGATGGGTCTAGAAAGCGATTCTGCAGAAGGTGAGGGGAGTGCCGCAGCGCTCGCGCAATGAAAAACCCCGTACCTTCGTCTCGAAACTGACGAACGCAAACGACTCAACGCGATAATTCGCCATGCTTACAAGAACGCACTTGGCCTCTCCCCAACAACGTAGACGCGCCAACTCCTGCAACTAGGGATCCACAAGGCGTGTAAGGAGATATACGTGAAACCCATCGCCCATTCCAACTCGCACGCCTCAAACTCGCTCCCTCTGGTCGGGCCCCGCTATAACGGCACGGCTCCGCAACCAGACTACCGCTAGACCACAAAGGCAGCACAATTATCAACATCCGCCTGCGACTACAGATAGCACCCATGGCCCGAAACATGCACCCCGTCTACAACACCCACTACAGACGAGCCCGAAAGAGAGAGTGAGTGAGAGAGAGAGAGAGAGAGAGAGAGAGAGAGAGAGAGAGAGAGAGAGAAATTTATTTGGGCCCAAAATGGGGTAAGGAAGGAGATGGATGGGAGCCTTCAGCAGTCCTCCTTACTTAACTAGCGTTTAGAAGCCCTAAAGACCTGGCGGCAAATTCGGCTCTGGGTTGGGGCTGGGCAAGACGGTTTCCCATTGCTCTCAAGTCCCAATAATAGTATATTGCAAAATATTACTGTTTTGCATGGGGCATGCTCATAAATAATGTTGGAGGCTACCCCTTGCTGATCACTATTTACACTTGTCGCCACCCGCCGCGGTGGCTCAGTGGCTAAGGTGTTGCGCTGCTGAGCACGAGTTCGCGGGTTCGATTCCCGGCCGCGGCGGCCGCTTTTCTGATGGAGGCGAAAAGCAAAAACGCCCGTGTGTACGAGATTTCGGCGCACGTTAAAGATCCCCAGGTGGTCAAAATTAATCCGGAGCCCTCCACTACGGCGCGCCTCATCGCCTGCGTTGCGTCGGCGCGTTAAACCCCACAATCAATCAACACTTGTCGCCATAGAGCTCAGGGTATAAACGACTATATGTCACGGGGTTGGGGAAGGTGGTACCCTGCATACAGTAGTCGCCACGCTACAGATTGCCACTTGTTTTATGCACTATGTGGTACCGGGTACCTGTTGCGGCCCAGATGGTAGCGGGCAGTAATATCCCTGTAGGCAAGCAGGCATTCACTGTACCCCCGTGCAAAACAATACCTCAGCTGCATCAGGGCAGTCTCGGACGCTGGGACCTCCAGCTGCCGCGTGAGCATGTGCGCTCTCTAGTAAGGCCGAGTGTTCACACATCCCCACTCTCGTGGGCAATCCCCTAGAGAGTGGTACGCGTATTTCCTGAAAAAATCCTTATGGTTATCTACGTTTTGCAAAAACGCCGCAGCAGAACGACAGAAATCCATGCACAACTACGCTGCGCTGACCGCCACCGGCATTCCACTGACGAGCCGTTCGCCACGAGAGGCGCTGTTGGCTGAAGCGACGGTGGTGCCATGCAACGGCCGCCCGGTCCCTATACAACTCCAAAGCGTCGGACTGATGCGCAGCTAAAACAAGCATAGTGCGCCCAGTACCAACAGCAGTGGACATTGGTACTTCAATTCAGTTTATTTCAACATCAAGGATGTTTGGAGGCACAGACAAAAAGCCATAGAAAGGCTTGACAAAGGACTTCTATGTTTACGTGTATTTTCGTAACCTTTGTTGTTTACCGCAGCATTATTACTGCTGTAAAATGGATATGCATTACATTTAGGCACAAATAGCTCCTTCGGCAAGCTTATAAGCGCGTTTGCTTTTGCCGGCCTCTGCCAATCGCAGAGCAGGCTAGTATGACATCATAGGTTCTGTTGCGGGAAATGAGCTAGTGGGTCGCATGGCCATTCCCTTTTTTTCCTAATTATATAGCTTATTTGAGCGAAGTTTAAGTTAAAAGTGGTGTCACTAAGATTCTAACGAGGCAATCTTTTGAATGAACCAAACTTGTGTTTTGTCTTCATGGCTCCTTTGAGGGCACAGGGTAAGCCCTATACTTCCCATGCATTTTTGGCCATTTTAAAGGGGTCCTGAAATACCTTCCGCCGATGCATGGATGTACATGCACCCAAATAAAGCAATGTATTTGCAATCTCCTCCCGCAAGAATTTTGTTAAAGCGATGAGTATTAGCTGAGAAATCGTAAATAAAAAACCGCGCATTATCGTCGCTCCGCGTTTCCTACTCCTTTCGACTTACTCTTCGCTGTTGACGGCGTGCGAGCCTTGCCTCCCATGATGCTGCGCTCCTCAGCGGTGACGTACTTCCGCTATTGCGCTGCTCACACTGCCGTCTGCTACGGGCAAGCTTTGTTGACACCATGAATCCCGCACTCCGCTCAAGGCTGGAAAAGCGAACGAAAAATCTCGCCGCATGTATGCGGCGGCCTAGCCTTGCCCTTTCGCAGTGTACGTTGCTAGCGGCACATGACTTTTTATCGGCGGCGAACTCGCAGCCGCACGGGGAGGGTCGTGCGCTTGTAACCTTGATGCACCGCGCACTGTTTATCCAAAAAGCGCCGTATCAGATGTGGCCCCGCTGGTGCCGGGTATTATTTTGCGGCGGTGGTAATTCCTGCCGGCGGCATGTGAAAAAGATATTTTAAACCGCTGCAGAACCCGTGCACAAAACGCTTCAATCATGTGACCAGTTCAGCTTGGGGCGACGCGTGGTGGAGAGCGGCAACGCTGGCAAAACATGCTCCGTCGCGGCTCTGAGCTTTCTAGCGCTGGAGCGAGCGCCATTTCTTTGATAATCTCAAACATCGGTTGTCTTGGCAACAAAGAACAAACCACTCTAGAAGTCCGTTACGGTTCCGTGATCCCGGTTCAGCTCGGGTCCCCACCTCGCGACATGTGGGCACTGCAGGCATACTACTCACTCCCATTGGGAAGTGCGAGATGCGTTTGGCATTACAGTAGGCGATGGTGTGTGTGTTGTGGACGCCTTTGTTTCGCGATGAAATGCGACGTTGTGCTTCTGCGGGTGGATAGTGCTTTTCATGTTCTGGATTATCTTTCTCGAGCGACGTACGACTCAACCTCGCATGGGGTATGTGAAGTGTGTGTGGCTAAAAGCCATCTCAGCTTGTGCGCCAGAGTTAAGTGACTTGCTGTTCGTCCCCGCAAACTGCGCGCGAGGTGAGTACCGAATTTACGACGGGCAGGAGGCAACGTCCTCTGTCAATCGTGGTTCAGACTTTCAACGCATGTTGTGACGTTGGGTTAGTTAGAAACGCATCTCTGGATTGTTTTGAAGTTGAATAAAATGTATGCGTCAAACCCGGGCATTCGGCTCAGGGCGTTCTCTGCGATTGCACGAAAGAAGTGCCACGGGGCTTCAACGCTTTCTTTATGGAACGTACTCAGGTAACAGAATATCCATGTCGTGTTATGGCCGTGTTGCATTCAATACAAACGGTTAAGCGTTTGTTTTACATTTGTTTCGTTTGTCGTAAAATGCCCAAGCACTCCGGCACTCCGCTGGCAGATCAGCCGGCGAGCCGACGCTGAGCAGACGACTCGGGTCTTTGCCGGAAGTGCGTGAAAAAGCCGCCCAATAGCAGGATGTCTAGCTCATGACGAACATCTGGGAATCGATGATGTAGACATGTGAAGATGGCGGCGTCCAAAAACACGAAGGGAAGGGTGAAAAAAAAAACGACATACTTTGCAACAAAAGTGTGAGCTTTCCGTTGCGTGTAAAAGAGTAATACTTGGCACAGAGGACGTTGACGACCCAATCTAACGGTTGCGCTAGTTCATTTAGTGTGCTCAAAATGCCTTTCAGGGCCCCTTTAAGGTGCATTTTTCTCGACATGTAATGCTGTATAATGTATCATTTTCTTTCACATTGTGAGCTCTTTTAACTGAAGCAGAATTAGGAACATACACCAACAATTTAATTTGTTGCGATTTTTTGTTCGTACCTATATTTTGGAATTATTTTAGTATTAAAAGTTGTGCAACAAAAAAAGGCGGTTACGTGCATATTTTCAATTCTGGTACATTAGGTTGACAATTGTTATGTAGATGATATAGAAAAAAAATCAGCTCGTTGTCCTGGAAGATATAGGAAATAATGGTACCTATGTAATAGAAACATTGTTTTAAGATAATGGAGTTTAAAGTAAAAAAGAGATGAAAAACAACATTTTTTTCCCAGAAACACCACTGGAGCCATTTATTTAAAAAGCACCAGCTTCGTAATCATCGTCGAAGTCTCCTTTTTTTGCTTTTCAGCCTGTCAATCCTCAGTACAATCCCGCATGTTGATTTAAACAAACGTTTATTCTCTCTCTATCTCTCTGTCCTTCCTTACCTGTTTTGTGCCCCGTCGCACAGCTCTGTGCGCAAAGTATTTTCGCTAGTGGTCAACCTCTTTCAGCCGTTGATGGTGTTGTTGCGCGCAGGTTTTTAACCGAATGATTTCCAAATGCTGACTCATGCGTTGCTATCATCCTTGAATGAAAGAACACCATCCAATGTTTTGGAAGACCAGTGCCAGCTGATCGACAGGGCCTGGGCCGGAGCACAAGCTTCTGGGGCCCTGGAAAGAGGACGCCACCCAAGTTTCTCCCTTTAATCCCTTCCCCAACCTCAATAAAGCTTTACTGAACTGAACTTGCAATCTTGAGAGTGCGAAGCCTAAAAAGGACGTTTTTTTCGTGCGGGGCTCCAAGGGATAAATGTGGAAAAAACGTGCAACAGCGTCGTTGGATTTCCCTCGCTGAAAAATCAGCTATGCAATGGTTGCTAAGCAATTTCTTAATAAAGCTGGTCCCAGAAAAGCGTTTTGATCTGAAACTGGAGGTTTCTTGATGAAAAAAATGGCAGTAAACACGGAGAACGTTCTTAAAGAGGATGCGGTCACTTGCTACTTGCTTCCGGAAAAACTGTTTTTGAGCGAGAAATACGACTTTCTAAGGAAAGTGCGAAAATGGAAAATGTGCACACGGAACTGAACTTCCCGGATTGCGAAGAAAAAAAGTTTTTTTTTTAATTTTGCCTTAACCTGTGCGCTTAAGCTGGGCTGGGTGGAATCATCATCGGGACCCGGATGCCCTATAACTGAGGACATTAAGGGGAAACCGAAGTGATTTGTAAACATTCCAGTTGTAGCGCAAATTGTAATCTGGAGTCTCTAGGCCTTGTTTCGACCACCCTCGCTGCGTTTACGCGCCTTTATTCAATTGAAAAATAAATTAGAAAATGCTGTCCCCATCTCTTCCTCCTCCTTACCTCTTTCCTATGACGTTTCGTATGACTAGAGTGAACTAGAATACTAGTTCACTCTAGTATGACGTCAAAACAAAATGGCTTGGCTTGACTGCGATACTGCACAGCTCGCCGAATCAGCCGGCCCAGCGTTTAGCTAGGCGGCGGCCGGTTGGTCGACGCAACTTCTTCGCTCATTTGAAACTAAGCCACGGCATGTTTGTGCCAGGAAGAATGTGTCTTTAGTTTGTTAGTTCCTATAGACTGTCTCAAGCCCTAAGTCCAAGACGCCCCACACAACCGCACATGCGATCCTTTCCTGTCTAGTAGAAAAATCGAAGGACAATTGAAGGCGGGAGAAGAGTCAGCGAAGTTATGTAGGTACCGAGGAATTAAAATCAACCGAAAGTTTTATCGCACAGCGTAAAGAGGGGTGCAGGAAGCATTTTTACCGCTAGGTGAACTAGCACAGCGGTCAGCAGCGCAACCAAACATCTGCGAACGCTTTACCGCCTAAGGAATGCAGTCGATAGACATGAGATACTGTGGGAATTCGGAGGGCGTTTACTGCACGAGCGATATACAAGAAATGGTCCTTTAAGCTGATATAAAATACTAAAAATAAATAAAAATGTAAACTGGCTATACATAACACACTTTATATTTCGGCCCCTGGTATCCCTGTCTGATGGCCGAGTGGTCTGGAACACTAGGTAATTTGTTTTGCAAGTCGCAAGTTCGAATCCCCGATAGTGCGTGTTGTTTTTCTTGAAGTTGATTTCTTTGTTTTGGGCCGACGTTTTCTGTACTGAGTTCACCATTTTTGGGCCGTAACGTTCACTGCTCCACAAGAGAGTTCACAGAACGCGTGCAGACCGACACTGACGCGCTGGCGAGTCCTCGTTGGCGTGCTGGTGCCATAAGCACCGACTGCTTGCGGGCAGTGGGCACTGTCTCGAACCAGCCGACCCTTTGCCTGATGCGAACACGCCTTTTACAATACAGGCATGAGTGAGGCAAGCTCCAAATATGGGGGAAAGGGGCATGGCATTTGAGCATCTGCGGTGACGTGGAGGGCGTTCATCCACCGCGTAGGCCTCGGCTAGTGATTGCTACGATTCCAAGCCGTGCTGGTAGGCTTAGCTGACGCATTTTACAGCCGACAACATGGCAGAAGCGCGGCATGCCAATTACTGAGGTATCGAGAATGCCCATCCAACGACGACGTCGAATGCCAAGCATGTTGTTTCACCGAACCCATACCGAAACTGGTTTGAATACTAATCTTGGACATCGTTCAATCACGTAGTACCTTGTAATGACGTCACTGCTCTTAGTTAATGGAGCTACCGCAAACAGCGCACGGTAGTTTTTTTCTTCTTTCAGGCTTTATAAAATAAATACCGCCTTATCGCCGGGGTAAACAATGAAAAGTGTTTATTTGAGCCAGTCTACGCAGTGCAAGCAAAAACAGGAGCTTGACAAAGTCACTTCAGTGTCCCTTTAAACACATATTACGCTGCTTACCATGATTCACTGGAGAACCTACAACAGCGTCGAAAACCCTTGTGCGAGTTCGATACGCAGGCGTTCTCGATCTTTCTCACTGCCTTGGACCCTGGAGCAATCATGACCAGGCGAAGCTATAGGTACCAAAATTCTCTAATTTACTCATGGAACCAGACCTGGATGAGGTCCTGCAGTCACTCCGTGCATAAAACTTGCTTTTTTCCATATTTGAATTATGTGTACCTTCCGGGGTGAGTCCACATCGCCGCATACATCATTTTTAGGTAGCGCGATGTTTTGCTAGAATTTATCATATCGTCACGAAGACACAGACGACGCAGTTGTCTTCAAGGAAAACAAGTCAATTGGAGTGAAGTTGTGCTCCCCTAACAACTCAAAGAATACACAGGTGGCGAAGCAGCAGTCAACAAAGTGACGTGTGCAGGCGAACTCCGGTGATTCGAATGCCGCGGCGTCTGCTCTGCAGGCTTTTATCTTTCGGCACGAGTGTTTCTGGAACCGTCGATTTACAACCAGAACATTGTAGATCAAAAAAGATTATTCTGGGCTAGTGAAGTTTGGGCGAAACAGTCTGCTTATATGAATGTGATAGCCCGTGCGACATAAAATAAAGAATGGAAGACGCGCTTCGCTTGGGACGCAGATAACCGAGCCGAGCGTGGCCGGGCAGTAAACAAACAATAAATGAACAAACCCACACATGGTTCGCGGAATTACCCCCCTCTAAGAGTGCATCGACCCGAAACTAAAATAAAAGACAGTCCGAACAAACAACAACAACAACAAAAAATTCCCGCGCCTTTCCGCGAGGGGAACACGAGTAAATGCAGAGCATTGGGGCCTCAGTACTGGTTTAAGGCAGTGTTGCTTCCATCGCTTCTTCCGTGATGCTGGAGTAGCAGACACGAGTAAAGGTGGGAGCGAGCGTCAACCAAGGAAGGAAGGAGCAACGCAGTGACTGAAGCACGAGCGACCGCTAGCCGCTTTATATTTGCAGCGCGCGCAGTAGAGGGAGAGCAGTGCGGGGGGGGTGGGGGGGGGGGGAGAGCGCTAATGCGCAAGCAGCGCGCGCCCTTCCACGCCCCACCGATCTGCTATCACGCACCTGTTACGCCGAGACCGCGACGGAGCGAACGGGCTGACTACGACGCATGCGCGCGCCAGCTGCTGTTGAGAGAGAGGAGGGAAGGAGGAGAGGCGCACCTGCTGCGGACGCGGAGCTGTGGACGCCGTCCGACGCAGGAAGAGGCGAGGCTAAGAAATGCTCTGCATTTAAAAAGTCCGTCATCTTGCATAGTAAGGTTTCAAGCGAACCACGTGGACGACTTCGGGCCGCGTGCGTCGTCGTGATGTTCCGGAATCACCATCGGGGATCACCGCATAGGTACGTTGACCGACACGTCGTAGAATCTGGTAGGGTCCGAAATACCGTCGCAGAAGCTTCTCACTGAGTACGCGTCGTCGGATGGGAGTCCAAACACAAACATGATCCCCTTGGTGGTAATCGGCGTCTTGGCGTCGGAGGTTGTAGCGTCCGGCATCCACCAACTGCTGGTCCGTTGAATCAACTCGAGCGAGCTGGCGGGCCTCCTCCGCACGCTGAATGTATCCTTGGACGTTGGGGTTGAGGTCGTCGTCTTCTACGTGCGGAAGCATGGCGTCGAGCATCGTAGTCGGCAGTCTTCCGTAGACAAGCTCGAACGGCGTTATCTGCGTAGTTTCCTGGATAGCCATGTTGTACGCAAAGGTGACATACGGGAGCACTTCGTCCCAAGTCTTATGTTGAACGTCGACGTACATTGACAGCATATCCGCGATTGTCTTGTTCAGACGTTCCGTTAGTCCGTTCGTTTGGGGGTGGTACGCCGTAGTTCTTCGGTGATCCGTGTTGCTGTAGCGTAATATTCCTTGCATCAGCTCCACAGTAAAGGCCGTTCCACGGTCCGTTATTAGGACTTCCGGGGCTCCATGTCGCAGCACAACTTGGCTTGTGAAGAACTTTGCGACTTCTTGTGCAGTCCCCCTCGTAAGAGCGGCGGTCTCTGCGTAGCGCGTCATGTAGTCTGTAGCTACGACGATCCACTTGTTCTGTGATCGTGACGTAGGGAACGGGCCTAGAAGGTCCATTCCGATCTGTTGGAATGGCCTCGACGGGACGGCGATTGGTTGCAATAATCCGGCGGGTCTTGTCGGCGGCGTTTTTCGTCGCTGGCAGTCACGGCAACTGCGAACGTAGTGGGTGCCGTCGGATGTAAGTCTGGGCCAGAAGTACTTCGCCTTGATTTTTGCAATAGTGCGAGCTGTTCCGAGATGTCCGGAAGACGGGTCGTCGTGGCACGCTTCCAAAATTTCGTCACGAAGGTCTGCGGGGATGACAAGAAGATAATTCGTTCTCGTTCAGGGGCTGAAATTCTTCACGAGGACGGAGGTTTTCAGGCTGAATGCAGGTAAGTTGCGTTTGAAGGCCCTAGGCACAGCGACGTTGCATCCTTCGAGGTAGTCGATTATGACGCGTAAGTCGGGGTCGGCACGTTGCCGGGCGGGTCGCTATCCGTCACGACTCCTGAGAACGCGCTGTCTTCATCAGAGTCTTTTGGTGGTGGGTCGACGGGAGCGCGGGACAGGCAGTCGGCGTCGGAGTGTTTCCTGCCGTATATATGGATGATTGTAACGTCGAACTCTTGCAGGCGCAAGCTCCACCGCCCAAGACGGCCAGAGGGGTCCTTCAAATTGGCGAGCCAACACAGCGCATGATGGTCTGTCGCAACCTTGAATGGTCTACCATACACGTATGGGCGAAATTTTGAAATCGTCCATATAATAGCGAAGCACTCTTTTTCAGACGCCGAGTAGACGCCGAGTAGAGACCACGGCTGGCAAAGGCGATTACTTTTTGCGCAATCGCTTTGTTCTTGGACGAGGATGGCACCCAAGCCTATATCACTGGCGTCCGTGTGTATTCCCGTTTCGGCGTCTTCGTCGAAATGAGCGAGCACGAGCGGGCTTTGCAGGCGTTTTTGCAGCTCGCAGAATGCGTTTTCTTGGTAGTTTTCCCAGCTAAAAGGGGTGTTATCTTTCGTCATGAACAGCAACAAGTGCAGACACGGACACAACAACCTAACGAAAGCATTGTTGTGTTCATCGAGGAGATGAACAAACAAACTTATACATAAACCCATAAATAAACAAACCCATACATGGTTCGCGGCAATATTCATCAACATTTATACCACTAACCATGAAAGGTGCCTTATTTGCTCATTCAACCTCCCGCCTTTTTTTTTCATTCTTTCATCTCCCTTTGCTCCCCTCCCCCCAATTGAAGTATTAGGCCGTGTGGTTGGTGGGGCACACGTCTTCAGTTTTTACTATCTATCTATCTATCTATCTATCTATCTATCTATCTATCTATCTATCTATCTATCTATCTATCTATCTATCTATCTATCTGTCTGTCTGTCTGTCTGTCTGTCTGTCCGCCCGTCCGCCCGTCCGCCCGCCCGTCCATCCATCCATCCATCCATCCATCCATCCATCCATCCATCCATCCATCCATCCATCCATCCATCCATCCATCCATCCATCCATCCATCCATCCATCCATCCATCCATCCATCCATCCATCCATCTATCTATCTATCATCTATCTATCTATCTATCTATCTATCTATCTATCTATCTATCTATCTATCTATCTATCTATCTATCTATCTATCTATCTATCTATCTACCTATCTACCCACTCAAAACCAGCGTAGAATGGAACCGCCTCCCTCCCACCATCGCTGCCATCATTGATGCCACTCTCTTTAAAGCAGCCATTCCCAACGCTTCTTGTTGAATCGCTCTTTTGTTCTTGATTTCTGTTTCTATGCGGTTTGTGGAAAACAACTGCACCTTATGTATGTATCTTACCACTCCTTTCTGTTATGCCCTATAAGCCTTGAAAGTATTTTCAATAAGTAAATAAATAAATAAATAAATAAATAACCATCCATCCATCCATCCATCCATCCATCCATCCATCCATCCATCCATCCATCCATCCATCCATCCATCCATCCATCCATCCATCCATCCATCCATCCATCCATCCATCCATCCCTCTCTCTCTCTATCTGCCAGTACGCGGTACTTCGTGGGTATGTAATAATTTGATAGATTAACAGCAGCAACTATCGGTATGTGGTGGCTTAGGCCTAACGTTTCCCTTTGAGGTCTTACGACGTCACCTGGTACCGTCGGGTAGACGTACAACGAACCTTCATTCCAGTGTTTTGCAGCCCCCGACGTTAAACCTCGAAATACAACGTTAGGCCTAATGTGCTACGTTTAGGGCTACTTATGGGTACCATTCAAGTCAAGCCTTACGACGCGCAAAGCAACGTCACACGCACTGTACCTCAGGCTTCAGCTATCGGTCGACAACGCTATACTTCACACCATGGCGTTAGGCCTAACGCCGGGCTGAGCTTTTCCGTATCGCCACCTCAATGCTGCTCGCCAACTTTCACGCGGGTTATAAACTGCGAAATACGGGGGCTTCATGAAACAGGCCCAATAAATGAAGTTTTAGGATACCGGCTTCATGAGTTTCCCGCAAGAATGGCCAAAGTGGCAACTGCTTTCAGACTAAAATGCATAAGCCAGTGGTATCGCAATAAACGAAGGTGTGGGAAATTTCGAGCAAGGAAATTTACAGTCGGAGACCAAAAATAAACTCAAGGCCATTCATAATACCAACGTGTCACAGGATATATTTTTCTTATACATCAACTTTCTTGCTCCTAATTTGCGAGGCAACCCGATGCTTCGTAATGGCAGCTTTTCTACACTATAATACACGCAGATTCATTGTCCACTGGCACACCGTGAGCTCGTGCGCTGCCCACATTTCAGCGCGGATGCACAGCCTCAGCACCAGCTTCTGAAGAACACCGTAGCCAATTTGGGCATAACGACTCGTCGGCTACTTTCTGCAGCGGAGCAGAACATTCACAAGTACTTGGTTCGTCCACGCGTGGCATTGAAGACGGCGCTGTCTGCCACCTGGAGCACGTACGACGGCCGGCTGCTGTGCTGGGAGTTCTCGAAAGACTGCACGTCGAAGTAGACGCTCGTTTTTATGTGTGATTCGATGGAGATGAAGCCGTAGAGGGTGAACAGGCGGTAAACGGTTCCCGTGGCATCAGTGAGGCAGGTGATTTTCTCCTCGTTCGTAGCGCGGTCCGAGGCTGAAACAATGGAGCTCTTTGCACTGCCATTGACTGACGAAGCCTCTTGGCTGTTTTCTGTCGCCACGTACACGTTGTTGTTGCGGATGACGAACCCCTCGGGGAATCCCTCCAGGAAAACCACAACGGACTTGACTGAGCAGCCGTACATTGTCCTGAGTTCCGGCGGCAACTGGGACAGATGCCCAGTCAGCTGCTGGAGCGAAATCCCCTGGTGCGACTCTACTCGATACTTCGGAAATTTAACTATGGCGTCAGTCGAGTGGCCACTAGGCTCAGACATGGCTGCCGGGCCGTGAGCTGATGGTGCTTCAATGCATTTTTGAATGTCCTTAATCGGCGCAGACGCACACCGGGTTCAAAGAGCAGAGAAACGAGGGGCTGACTGTTCGACCAGTGATGCCAGCGACTGCGCGCAGCGCGCACTGCACGTTCACCTCTGTAATCACGCTCTGGTCACGCCTTCTTCGTCGATCAAGTTCCAGCGTATTTCGCAGCAGGTCCTTCTGGTCGGCGTGCGATGGTTTGGAGGACGTCCTCGGTGCGCGGCGGCTCGGCAGCTGGAATGAACAAAGAAACGAATGAAGTTCCTCTAACAGGCAGAGGAGACACGCTGACCAGTGTTGAATGGTCATTTTACGTGGAGCTGAGTAATTGGTCGTTGTGGAGCTGAGTAATTGGTCTTTCTGCATGGAGCTGAGTAATTGGTCGTTGCCAAGATATCACTGGCGCGTACCCACTTTGGGGATTGGCCAAAACGGACTAGACCGAAATAACATTAACACGAAAGTGTTTTATGTCCGTCTAGACAAAGATTTTGCTGACGTGATATCCGTCACGTAAGTGACGTCGCCAGAAAAAGTGCCATTGACGGGGCGGCGCCCGGTTTCAATCCCACGACTGTCTGGCCGCAACGTAAGGTACGTGGCGCTCTTCCCACTGCGCTACGAAGCGAGTCGTGAGCATATGCCACGAACGCGCCTAATGTCCTTTCCTATGACTCATTCAGATGGTGCGCGAAGCCAAGTAGCGCATCATAACTCTAATAAACGCCTACAGTTGGCGCCTCGATGCCGGCGCCTTCTCGAAGGTCAGCTACGTCTGATCCAGAGAGCCAAGGTGGGAGCCGTTGCATCTGGAGCCCTGGAGGTCGGGCCCCACCCATGAAATCCCTCTCAACTTTCCACCCCCGTCCCCTTCCCCTTTTAAATGCAGAGCATTTCAGTAACTCACGATGTCACCCGCGTTGACGGCCGTAGTCGTAGTCCGCACCCCTCCCCCTACACTATATAAAAAAATAATACTTACCGGCACCTGGCTTCGATCACACGACCCTGTGGGCGGAACGCAAGGTACATGGTGCTCTACCCACTGCGCCACAAAGCCGACACAGAATGGGAGGCTACGAACGCGCCTTATATCCCTGACTCATTCAAACTACGCCAAGAAGCTGCTGATACAACGCATTCACTACCACCAACTCCCCAAACACTAAACGTTAACGCAATACACCCACCCCCTATGCGACGCATTTACTTGAGTCCCCCTCGCGGGGAGATGGGCCCAATTTTCTTCTCACAATAAAAGTTCTACTACTACAACTACTTCGTGTACGCGGGACGCGCGTGAATTGAGACACCCTCCCTGTTTGTTCTTTCTTGCGTGTCGGTGTCACTTCGTCTGACGGGGTCAGGCTCGCGAACCCTCAGCACAAGAAGGAAATTCCTTTAACATTCAACTGCTCCTGTGAAGGCCCCTTTCACTTTCGCGTTTTGCCGATTGCTATGAAACAGGGATCAACCACATTTTTTTTTGTCAAAATAATCGAAAGTGCTCCAATTTTGAATTCGAGTGGTCTAACGCGCCGAAGCTACACGTAGGTTACGAGGCGCGACTTAGTGGAGGGCTCCGGATTAATTTCGGACACCTGAGGACATTTAACGTCCGCTGAAATCTGAAAACAAGTGCACAGCGTTTTAAAGCGACGCTTAAGTGTCTTCACCGATGCCGTTTCACGTCAGTACGCCCTGCAGGAAAGCCAATTTTCTTTGACGATGATGATGAATGATCGTGAGTGAAGTGAAGGAGAAAAACGCTTCCTGTGGCCGGAATCGAACCTCGGTCCCTCGCGCTATGAAGCCAGCGTCTATCCGATTGCTCCTTTTCGACATGGTCGAAACCATCGCCAAGCAGCAGGTAACGATTCGCGCGGTATGTTCAAACGTTAGGCCTACGGAGTGCCCACCCAAGTGTCGCTGGGGGTATTTTAGAAAAGCGGTGCGTACCTCCAAAGTTGCACATGCTGGCAGTGTGGGATTCGCCAACCAAAGAACCCATCACGAGAAAGCTTCGCGTTCAACCTTCGTCGTCGTTAGACGGAGGGGTGAAATATTTTTTAAAGGCAGAGCATTGCAGTAACTCACGATGTCACCCGCGTTGACGTCCGTAGTCGTTGTCCGCACCCCTCCCCCTACACTATATAAAAAAAAAACTATCCGGCGCCTGGTTTCGATCCCTCTTCCCTGCGGGTGGAACGCAATGTACATGGTGCTCTACCCACTGCGCCACAAAGCCGACACAGAATGGGAGGCTACGAACGCGCCTTATATCCTTGACTCATTCAAACTACGTCAAGAAGCTGCTGATACAACGCATTCACTACCACCAACTCCCCAAACACTAAACGTTAACGCAATACACTTACCCCCTATGCGACGCATTTACTAGAGTCCCCCTCGCGGGGAGATGGGCCCAATTTTTTTGCTTTCCCCCTCCACCTGAAAAGCAATCAGCACGGCAAGAACTGAACCCGCGCCCTTGGGCATGCAGATTTTTTTAGAGATATAAAGCAACACGCAATACTGATTGAAAATGATTAGTGGCCATATTAAAGAGTATCATTTAATTTTTGTTCTGGAAAATGACTGAACATCTATAGATTCGCTTTTCTGACGGGGTAAACGACTTGTTTTGGAAATGAAACGGTGAAGGGCGGTATATACGTTCCAGAGTAATAAGCGCTCATGACGGAAGTACCCGCCGCGGTGGCTAGTAGTTAAGGCGTCGTGCTGTTGAGCCCAAGCACGCGGTTTCGATCCCGGCCGCGGTGGATGCTTCTTACATGGAGGGGAAAATCAAAAACTTCCGCGTGTCGAGATTTTGGCGGACGTTGAAGGGCCATTGGTGGTCAAAATTAATCCGAAGACTCCCATACGGCGCGCCTGATCGCCTGCGTTGCGTCGGCGCGTTGGTCCCTACAATCAATCAATCAATCAATCAATCAATCAATCAATCAATCAATCAATCAATCAATCAATCAATCAATCAATCAATCATAAGGCAGTTGTATCGCTATAAATAAAGGTGCAGGAAATTTCAAGGAAAGAAATTACAAGTCCGAGACCAAAAGTTAACACAAGGCCTTTAGGATTTCCAACGCGTAAGAGAATATATTTTGTTTATAAATAAACTTTCTTGCTCCTCATTTGCGAAGCAACCCGATACTTCGTAACGGCAGCTGCTTCTTCCTATAATATACGCAGATTCGTTGTCCACAGGCATACCTTGAGCTCGTGCACTGCACACAATTCCGTACGCATGCACAACCTTAACACAAGCTTCTGAAGAACACCGAAGCCAATTTGGGCTTCTCATCTCTTGCGCTACTTTCTGCTGCGGAGCAGAGCGTCAACGTACTTCAAACTTCCCGAGTTGTGATGACAACTGCTGCCGCACGACCGGGCTAGTCCCAAGACAGGCCTACCGGCGCGAGCACCACCAGCTTCTAATCAGTTCTGGAACTCTGAGTGGTAGGACAGGGCACTGGGACTATTGTGATCCGTGCTCCGGCAGAGGTATACTGTTATAGCCTCCCAATTGACCTTCTCTGATGGCTTCATGCTCCACTTGGCATTGAAGCGAACCTTACCGTCAACGCTGAACATGTCCGGGAGATTTGTGATCAAGCTCCTGAGCGACTTGTCCACATTATAAACATCAAAGAAGGCCCACTCCCTCTCATCGGAGCCGAATTTTATGAAGCCGAAGCTTGACAATTTCTACCACACCGTGCTGGTTGACGAGATGCGAAAAAGAGTTCCAGTCACCCATTCCTCCATCGTGTGCGTTGTCGGACGAGAGATCAGGCGACGAGGAGAGCTAGGTCGGGGTGGAAAGAGAGATGCGGGTTGCTGGGAACTTGGCCTTGCATTCCTTGGGTCCTATCCTGGCGTCGAAGACGACGCTGTCTGCCACCTGACGCCCGGACGACGGCAGGCTGCTATGCTGGGAGTTCTTGAAAGGCTACGAAGTAGACGCTCGTCTTTGCGGGTGACTCGGTGGAGATGAAGCCGTAGAGGTGAACAGGCGGTAAACGGTTCCCGTGGCATCAGTGAGGCAGTTAATGTCCTCCTCGTTCGTAGCGCGGTCCGACGCTGAAACAATGGAGCTCTTTGCACTGCCATGGACTGAGGAAGTCGCTCGGCGGTTTCCTGTCGCCACGTACACGTTGTTGATGACGACGAAACCCTCGGGGAATCGCTCCAGGAAAACCACAACGGACTTGACTGAGCAGCCGTACATTGTCCTCAGTTCCGGCGGCAACTGGGAGAGATGGCTGGTCAGCTGCTGGAGCGAGATCCCCTGATGCGACTCTACTCGATACTTCAGAAATTTGACTATGGCGTCAGTCGAGTGGCCACTAGGCTCAGACATGGCTGCCGGGCCGTGAACCGATCGTACTTCAACGCACTTACAACGAGCTTGAATGTCCTTAATCGGCGCAGGCGCACACCGTGTTCCAACAGCAGAGAAACGAGGCGCTGGCTGCTCGACCAGCGATTCCAGCGACTGCGCGCTGCGCGAACTGCACGTTCACCTCACTCAGCACATTCTAGACTCGCTTTCTTCGTCGCTCAAGTTCCAGCACATTCCGCAGCAGGTCCTTCTGGTCGGCGTGCGATGGTTTGGAGGACGTCCTCGGTGCGCGGCGGCTCGGCAGCTGGAATGAACGAAGGAACGAATGAAGTTCCTCTAGCAGGCGGAGGAGACACGGTGACCACTGTTCAATGGTCATTTCACGTCGGTCTCTTTCTGCGTGGAGCTGAGTGATTGGTCGTTGCCAAGATATCAAAGCGCGTACCCACTGTGGGGGATTGGCCCAGACGGACTAGACCGAAATCAAAATCAATTTTTTACTGCAAAGCAGTATATGCCTCCCCCCCCACTCCAGTTTTTATTCCGGTGAAGCCGATTTACTCGGCGCCGCTACGGGGCTCCTCCTCCCCACCGGTGACGCTGTTTTACAACGGTTATCCCAACGATGATTCCCCTCGCCACCTCTGATGCCTCTTTCACAAGTTGCGCATTCGGCTGAGAGCGGCCGTAGCGCCGTTATCACATGATTGCGGAGAATCAACACCAGCACGAACACTACCGGCTTTATAGATAGCCGGTCGTGGTAAAGACGCCCAAAAGCCGCCGGCACCGCCGCCGCCGAGAATGTAGCCGCGGCCGTTGCCGCTTCAAATTCCACCTCGCTCACTAGCTGCGCGCCCCTGCCGGTTGAAAGCAACTTGCCCCGTTGAAACGAAACGCCGGCGTGAGCAGATTATTCTTCTTTTGCTTGAAAGCCATCCCGAGCAACACTGTCGCATCGGCGGCCCCCGTTGACCAGCTGGCCATGTTCTTCTGGCGGAAGAGTAATAACAGATCTCAGTCTGGTCGCATATCAGTCTTTCTCCCTCCCTTGGCCAGTGTATTTCACGGCGCCTATTCCTTGTTGCTGGTTTAGGCGTGCACGGGTTAGGTGAAGGGAGGGGGCATGCATGCACAGCAGGGCTTAATGCCGCTACCGATGAGATACCCGTTGTGGTGGTGGGAGATTTAAACGTGGCAGTCTGATGGCTCAATGCGCCCAGTCAGCTGTCCTCCGCAATCGAGCGGTTTTGGTTTGGGTTGGTGTGTTGCAGAGACAAGCATATGGCTACAGCTGGGCAGCGAATAGGACACCCACGTGTGTAGTCGAAGCCCCTGAGGTGTTAACTCGCTATGGGACGGAGGGATGCGTCGCTCGCTTGGAGAAAGAAGAGTGGAAACTTAAGAAGCGTCAGGACAAGCGTAAATGGGCGCGAAAACCCCGGAAAGCCGTTGCCGCCGCCGTTGCCGTTCAAGTTCCAGCTGGCCGTGTAGCTGTGAATCCCTCCCGGATGAAGCTCATGACTGGTTGCCTGTTGATGCGAGCACGGGTTGGGTGAGCAGAGGAGAGTGGGGCACTTGCAGATATAGGTTTCATCCCCTTACTGATGACCTCTCCGTTGTGTTGGCGTGAGGTTCAACGTCGCCGTCAAACAGCCCAATGCGACGGTTCGGTGTCATTAGCGGTAGAGTCGTTACACAAACAGTAAGACGCCTACGACGCGGGGGGGAAAGGGACAACTCTACGTTTGTCCGCTAGGATAAGGCTCGGGTCTTTTCCAAATTTCATCCAGGTAATTGGCTAGGAAGTGTGCTCAGTCGTAAATTACAAACAAACGTGTTTTGTTTCGTGCACTCCGTGGAGGGCGCACTGATTTGCAGGTCATCCTCCTTCACAGAGGGGAAGGACACTAATTTTTTTTCCTTCGGCGTGCGGGAGCAGTGGCACAAGCCGCGCCGTGTCCGTGGTGCATCGACCATGTCTGTGGCTGTTTCCAGTGTTGCCAAGCGAAGAAATTGACAGCTAAAGTTTTCAATGAATACCACCGATATTAGTGCTTTATTTGTACAGAGCCCTATTCAGTCTTAATAAGCTTCATCCACCTCCGCAAAGTCTTCGGCAAGCGCTCCCTCGCCGTTGAAGACCTGCACCACATCTTGTTATCGGCGCCCTTCCCGGTAAGCCACCTCTTCTTGGGGAGTCTGGATCTTCTTTGGTCGCCCCATCCCCCATGCGAGCGGCACAGAGTCGGAGAGAGTTCTGCCGCCACCCCCGCTGTGGTTCCGAGTTTGATGAGCGCACGTGATTCTCCCTAGCAACGCTGAGCGAGTGACGTCAGGAGCAGATGGCAGTCGTTTCGCTGGCGACGCTGTTTTTCTCAAACGCTGACTGGCACGTGCGCTCGGTATTTTTTTGCAGCCCCTCACGTGGCATGAGCTCACGCGCAAGCCTGGGCACGTATCTGATACTGGGCGCCTTCCATCTTCTTACGAATTTTTTAACAATTCTCGCTTGTGATTATATGCTCTTTCGTCGCCCAAATGCTTAAGTTACTAATCTACAGTTTTGTGTAGCGTGCGAATTGGTCCTCCTTACCCCCAATAACTGGCCAGTCCACCACGTGGGTATTCTTTTCTTTTTGCGGGCCCCTCACGTGGTGCAAGGCCACGCGCAATCCTGGATACGTGTATCTAAGACTAGGCGCCTGCCCTCTACTTCCGCATTCTAAACAGTGGAGCTGTTGCTATTGGCCGTGAGTACAGTGTTGCAGAAAGAAAAAAAAAATGGCCGCGTATCTGCTCCTTTCGTTGCAAAGGTCGTCAAAAGACGACAGTCTTTGTAGACATTTGCCAAGGAAATGCCCCCCTTTGCTTTCCCGGTCACCTCTCATGCTGTTCCTGTACCGTCGCGCTCATCCCAAGGTAAACACACTAAAGGTTTGCGCAAGGCGATTTGAATTTACCGCGTTCCACTGCTACAGGCCGGGTTCCTCGATGCCAGCGCTGCAGTAGACGCGCGTGAATGAAGGCGGCCGACTGCAAGGTTTATAGAACCGATGGCCGCGCTCCACGTGTGTTCCAAGCAGAACGTGGAACCTTGCTAGTGGAACCTTTCGTTGCTGTTGCCGCGTGATTTTTCATATGCCGCCAGGAGGCAGCGGTTTTCTGCAGTAGAAGTAGAATATCATTTGTTATCGAAATACCAAGCATCCATGAATTTTCTAATAAAGGAACACTGTAAATATCCCTTGTGCACGTGTACTAATTTTCTGTCTTACATTTGCGTAATGTCTTATTTTTGTTCAACAAAGTTGACAAGTATGAACATATAAACCGGGCTTAGACGTTTACATTTGGCTGCGAGTATATACACTATTGCGCATTATCAATTTTGATTGATTGATTGTGGGGTTTAACGCGCCGACGCAACGCAGGCGATGAGGCGCGCCGTAGTGGAGGGCGCGCCTCATCGGGTGGCTGGATCGAGTTACAGACAGACAGACAGACGGACAGACAGACAGACCAAAATTTCTGGGCTTAAGTAGCCCAAGAAAGACTACCGTCTTTACAAGAGAATTCCCAGCGCTCTGAGCGCGTGATCTGCGGCGACCTCCGAGCGTACCCAGCACGCGCGGTAACTCTCGCAAAAAAAAAAAAAAACAAAAACTGGCAAAAGAAAACAGAGAATCGAGAAAATGCCGAGCGCTTGTGCAGTGCCTTTAGCAAATAAAAAAGAAAAACAAACTCCAGCGTTCGTCGTAATCATGGCAACACTTGCTCGGAACGAGAAAGACACGTCATAGTGTACGGCCCTCGTTCGTTCGTCCTCGTGTCATCGTGTGCATGCGCTCAGTACCGTAGAAGAGTCCTCGCACGCGGCAGCGTCTAAAAGACACCCTTCTTGGGAGAGGTCACCGTGGTCGCAGCATTCTCAAGAAGCGATTATGGATAATTAGTGCGCCAATCTTTCCCGAGACGACTTGCAGACGCCACCAGCGCTGCTTTGAGTCGATGACGAAGAGCTGGTGGAAGCCTACAATGCTGAGGAGGACTTTGCATTCACCACTCGCCGCCAAGAAGACGACCTCTTCGATGCATATGACGACGATTACTGGCACCACAATTATGCAAATAAACAATGGTACTGAAACTTCACTATGTGTCCGGCAACGCTCACCTACAACAGCTCCGCCAGTCAAGTCTTTCACGTGAGCGCAAGCTTCCCTTAATTTTGTACCAATTCTCGCTTAGGATTTATGATCTTTCTGAATACTGTAAATTTGTAAATACTGTAAAGGATTTATGACCTTTCTGAATACTGTAAACTGTAAATTAGCTTCAGTTGCTAATTTACAGTTTCATGTAGCCGGCGGTTTATCCTCCTTACGCCCGATTCCTGGCCAATCCCCCACGTGGGTATTTTTTTCTTTCTGTGGGCCCCTCACGAGCCGCAAGCCTGGACACTTATCTGAGACCATACGCGCCTGCACAGTTAGCTTTTATTCTTTTCGCGTCCTAAAAGCTCGTTCTTTTGTTCAGAAGCTTCAGAATTTTTTACCAAATCTCGCTTGTGATTAAATGCTGTTTCTTCATTCAAAAGCTTTTCTAATCTACAGTTCTGTGAAGCGGGAGCATTAGTCCTCCTTACTCCCGATTCCTGGCCAATCCCCCAAATGTGCACGTGCACTCGGCATTTTCTTGGTATATTTCTGCGCAATTGACGGCGCAACCAAACCTTAAATCATAGAGTTTCATACTAATATACACTAGAGGGAAATCTTGCGCCACTGTCTAAGGCAGCCGCGCTTCGGCGAGCGATCCGTCATGTACCGGTCATGCACGTTCCACTGGTCCTTGGCATGGCTCATGAACAGGCTGAAAAGTTGGCTCTGACGGAAAAAAAAAAGCGACAATATTACTGTAGAAGGTTCATCAAATTTGTTTTGTTGCTATAAAATTTAACCTCCAAAAAGAATAATTTGTCGGTGATTATGTAGAAGCTTCATGCACGATGAATAAGAAAAAAATGCTACCCTTTTCTGTTGATTTTGGCTTCGAGACAAGAAAGAGGCCATATGGATTGTATGGAGGCCAAGTAGTCGAGGAACGTCGCTAGCGGCAATGGCGCCGCCCACGGCGGTCCGCAACTGCAGCGACAGATTTCCCATGAAACCCTATGCCTTAAATAGCTCTGCTGTTAAGAATGCGCGTTATCATCACGGGAGTGGCGGACGACGAGGAGCCGCTGAGCCTGAGCGGCGCATTCGGCAAGATTGATTGATTGAAAAAACGTTTATTCCATTTTGTTGCGTTTGGGCGCTGCTATGGATAATCGTATACGGTTGGGAGGGGGATTGTTGGGGAAGGGGAAAGTGGGAAAGGGTAATTATGCCGCCATTTACAGCGTCAGCGGCCTGGATGCAACACTCTGGTCACCTGGAAGCCGGTCACCAACGACTGATGCTGCAGGGTCCAACAGAAAAAGCAGCAGGGCACGCCACGAGGAGGAGCTTTAGGCGGCGGACAGGACCAGGACTGGCGAGACGTCGACTACGGTCCACGCCGCAACGTTGGTGAGGGCACGGTACTGTGGAATACTGTAGCGAGGGCAGTCCCACACTAGATGTCTGCCCTGGTATGGCTATTCGGCGAGTGAAACAGCAGCCGTCAGCGGCACCTCGATCCAGTGGGCGCAAAAAGATGCCTGTTCTACGTGGCGCGATTTTCCCTGCGAATTCGCAGATTCGGCACCGCTCGTGCTTCGTGCTTCACCCGAGCGTTGAACCACCGGGCGCCTGAGCACGCACTTCCACATTGAAAGGAACGTAGGACGCAACCGGGACCTCAAGAAGCAGTTGACACCAAAGATCTGCTACGGACAGCCCGTCAAAAAATTACCCGCATTTCCCCGAGGGGAAGAATGTGAAAGTGCGAATGCACGAGTTGAATTTGCGCGGTTCGGTAATGCTCGCGAAAGAGAGATCACACACACACACACACAACTACAAAGAAAGAAAGATGCATTTATTCACAGACACCTATTTGTGTTGTCGTTGTACTTGATTGCTAGAGCGGATCTCAGCTTTGAAATTTCGTGTCAGTACTCCTTTAAGCGGGTGCATTAGCCCTTCTCACGCCCGATTCCTGGCCAATCCCCCACGTGGGTATGTGCCATGTCAGCGGCCAGGCAGCGCGCGCCCATCTCCCCCCGTTGCCAAGGAAGACGAGGAGATTCCTGGCCAATCCCCGACGTGGGTATGTGCCATGTCAGCGGCCAGGCAGCGCGCGCCCATCTCCCCCCGTTGCCAAGGAAGACGAGGAGATTCCTGGCCAATCCCCCACGTGGGTATGTGCCATGTCAGCGGCCAGGCTGCGCGCGCCCATCTCCACGTGCGCGGACATCGCCGGTGGACGCAGGTTCAGGGTCGCTTAAGAAGTGCATTGCACTTAAAACAGACAAAAGCACCCAACACCACACAGAACACTCACTCGCCGGGAATCCGCTATACTACAAACATACCTACACACCGATTCCAACGATTACCGGGTACTCCCAAGTGTCCTAACTGCGGGGACTACCCGAACATCTATCATACTCTCTGGACATGCACACAGAACCCTAACCTTCCCCCCATACTCAATCTTACCCCCCCCCCCTCCTCTTATGGGAAAGGAGGCTGGCCGACTCTAGCGCGGAAGTGCAAATTGAACGCGCCGAGAATGCCCTGTCGGCTATCCCGGGAGCTCCGGATTAGGGGATTCTGGTGTAAATAGTTATTTTCTTCTGCTTCGACCTTTTTTCGTTGCTGCGGCAAAGTGCCAAATGTTTGGAACAATCGAGCATCCCCCGCGAATGCGGCTCATGCTGCGTAGAGGGGCCGGACCTGCGGTCAATAGGGACACAGCTAGGCGAACGTCACCATCTGCAAGCTTGGCAGCCAGCTGGTGTTGCTTGTATAAACAACAAGCTTCGCTCGTGGCAGAATAAATTCGGTTTGCAAATAATGTGCCTCTGAAATGAGAAAATCGCGACGTTCGCAGGCCATGTAGACGACATTTCCAGGCATTGCGAACTTCCTAGTGCGAATGTTCGTTCCGCCGAATTCGCAGGCGAAAAACACACCATGTAAACGTGTAGCGGCAAATAAAAATTCGCTGTAAAATGACTACATGGCAGCGAAGGTGTTGCGTTGTAAGAATCTCGCATAAAATTGCAAGCAAAGACAAGAAAACCGCGAGACCAAGAAAACGCAAAGCCATTAGGAGTTATCGAATCATGAGTGTATATTTTCTGCAAACATCAACTTGTCCGCTTCTCATTCGCGAGAGAACTTGAGGCGCGCAGAAGTTGGTATACTACCCTCCCGGGCATACTGCGAGCTCGGGCAATGCCAACATTTCTATCAGCGTCCATAACCTAGGCAAAAGAGCTTTGAAAAAGACGGCAGGCATTCCGGGTACAATGTCTCTCCGGCTACTGATGGACTGCTAATCCTGAGCGATTGATACGCCTGTGCGAGGCGGGTTGGAGTAACGCCGTTCCAGACACACGGAGTTGCGGTGCGAGGGGCACCCGCCGTCTGGTCCGAAAACGTGCTGGAGGGAGCTGCGCCCGTCATCTTCGCCACAATCACTGAAACCCGGGGCGCTAGAAGTGCAGCCCGTGACGATAGTTGGTCTTGCGCCTCCGGGTTGGCGAATGAGTAGACGGTCGCCACGGCAACAGCATCCGGGCACTCGAAAGTGAGCTTCTGCTTGCGCTGCGCACGCGTCATCTCGCTCGCCTCGTCAGCTTCTTGGACGGCTACGAGCCAGTCGTCCCGCTTGCGAGTAGGCACGTCGTGAGGCGGCCGCTCCAGGTTACTCAGCGCCGCGAATTTGTTGAGACCTTGCGGTAATGTGCGCTTGGGTTGCGTCCAGCCATGTTGGGCTCCAGGGCCGAAGTACTGAACATGATACAGCGGAGGGCTGTTCTTGACTAGCTTCGTGTATATTCCACTTATCGGGTTAAATGAAACCATGGAAGGCCAGAAAGGATGGCAGCCGATCTTGCCACCAAAGTAATGTCCGTTTGGGTTGCGACCAGCAATTCTGAAGCTCATGACCGATGTACTGAACTTGATACAGCCGAAGGCTGTTCTTGATTATATATTCGCGTAAATTCCACTCACCGGGTCAAATGAAACCATGGCAGGCCAGAAAGGATGGCAGCCGATCTTGCCACCAAAGTAATGTCCGTTTGGGTTGCGTCCAGCAATTCTGAAGCTCATGACCGATGTACTGAACTTGATACAGCCGAAGGCTGTTCTTGATTATATATTCGCGTAAATTCCACTCACCGGGTCAAATGAAACCATGGCAGGCCTGAAAGGATGGTTGCCGATCTTTGACCAAGGCAGACCCTCAAGGATATACTGGTCAGCAGGCGCAGCTGACTTCACTTTCTCGGGCTCTTTGGGAGCTTGCAATGAAGTCCACTTTTGTGCATTTTTCCTCAACGAAGGCCTGGCCTTCGCGCTTCTTGCCGCGTTTCTTAGTGACACCACCTTTAGCGGAGTTGAGTTTCACGCGCTTCGAGCTGCGTCTCACATCGGGCGAACTGCGTTTATCGGGGAGATCGGGTGAACTGCCTTTGTCACTAGCATGGGAAGGACGCAGCCGTACGAGGGGAAGGTATTTCATGCACGGGCTAATGTTGGGTTTTCGCAGTCTTCCGAATTTGCTCCGTTGAAGCGTTTCCCCAGTCCTCGCGTCGGGCGAGTTTGAGCCATTCTAACCATCGTTCGCCGACTGTTCCTCCTGTTCCTTTTTTTTTTTGGGGGGGGGGGGGGAAGGGGGGGGGGTGAGGGGTGCCTTTTTTTTCCATGCTGGCGTTGTAAAAACTAACGATACATACCGAATAAATAGGGATTCAGAGTAATAAACGCGTCAGCATGCCGTCCGTGCTCTATCTTCGGTTCGGTGCACAACGTCCTAACGCGTTGAGAAAGGCGTCTTTTTCATTGGTCGATGAAAAATAAAACCACGGACGGGTTGTGCGGCTGGAGCTGTGGACGCGGCCGTGGCTCGCACACCTGCTGCGTTGGGCGACGCTGGTAGACAGCCGTAGAATACCGCCGACGGTTTGTTGTCGTCGGGGATTGGAATCAACACGAATCCCTTAAGCACGGCGGAGTAGGATGCTGCGGTGCGCAGATGCGTGGAACTCCAGTGCGGGACAGCCACTCCGCGGCGTGGTTGCGCAGTTGCTGCTCATTCCGCAGTCCCGCGTGCGGCATCTCGTTCTCGACGGTGGCGGCCAGCTCATCGCTCCGAAAAACCTCCACGGGAAGAGCGACGTACTCGTGGAGGCCATCCCACCAGCTGGCGCAGCAGCCACGTCGTCGCTCCGCTCAATTCGAAGTGGCCGATCACTGCAGAGTTGATGTCGAAGTTCACGTTCACTAGGCGCTTGTAGTTCCACCGCTCATATTCACCCGGTTGGGGTGAGGTCGTTTGTGGCCTCCACGAATGTCCCTGGTCGGCGGCTTCAGTGGTCAAGGGTTTTCAGTGGTAGCCAAGTTGTTGATGATGATGATGATGATGTCCTCAAATATTTTGGCACGTACCCACAAGGGGGGCCAGGGCTAAACCGGTTAAATACGTGGGGACTTCAAAATACTTATTTCCGGAAACAGGCTGTAAAAGGAAACTTAGTTGAGAATGAAACCCGAATTACCCATTAATCAGCACCGTTTAGCAATTCAAACGGTAACCCCGAAGGTTGGTTGTTTGGTTGGTTGCCTCAGATTATGGCACATACCCACGCGGGGGATTGGCCAAGAAGCTTTGTACCTAATCAGAATGTGACCTCTAATATTTTAGATCTCAAAATTTAGAAAAGGAAATACAGAAAGGAAATTTTTAATACGTATAATATGAAGGTAGAGTCAGGAAGAAAAATGAAATAAATGTGAACGCTTAGCTGGCTAGCAGGAAAACCGGCCTGCCGCCGCAACGTAGGAGTGTAGGGCGGTCGCAACATCCCTGTGGCAGACTCCAAGGCCGGAAGCGCCTAGAGACAAAACTTCGGAAGTTCTTAGCCGATGGGGATCCTGCGCTGGAGTGATGGTGATGATGATGATCACTGTGGCTACGAGCCCTTTGTAGCGGGTGGACACCGACGTGTCCAAGGCGGGTAAAAAAATTAACAAAATACATTTAAAAGAAAAAAATAAAAGGACAAAAAAAAAAGGCGACTGAATGCCTGAAGTCACTGCACCGCCGCCACCAACGAGAAGACTGAAGGTAGCAGTTGTCCTGCAGTCTTGTGTATATATGTACGTCCGGGGAGGCAACACCCCGAAGACGCCTTAAAGGGAAGCTGAAACGCTTTCCAAAAAAATTGAGTTAGATTAACAGTTATATAGTTTCTTGCGCGCTGATTCCGAATATCACATTGAAATTTATCGTACATGAGTACAAGTGGCATTTATCTTGCAAAAAGCGCGGCCCCGTTTGAAAGACGCGCGCTTTTCGTCTTTTGACGCCCCTGATTGGTTGCGCCCGTCATGACGTCAAAGGAGGACACCCTTCGGCCGCGCGGGTTGTCGGAAGCATTGCGAACGATCGCACGGTTGCCTTTGTGGCAATTTAGCTTGCAGTTTAATTTTCGCACATGACTGGAAGTTTGGTTTATAATTTCCCGTGCTGCTGGTTCAATTATCTTGGAGCTTAAATTTGCTTTACACGACAGAGAACCCCAAAGCAGTGACTGTGACGTCGACTAGTGGGTTCCATCAAAATATTTTTGAATTGGGCAACCAGCATAGAGGGATTTTATACCTTCTGTTAATATTAGGTACTGCCTTAAATGTTTCTTATTATACACAAAACCGTTTATGCCGAAGATTAATGGGCGTTTTATAAACAATCTACCAGCGAAAAGCACGTACGTGCACTACGCGAAAAAAAAGCGTTCATGCGCTGTAAACGTATATGCGAGACACATCTTGCCGGTACACGCATAAACCAACAAGCAGACTCTGCTTCCGCATTTCCTTTGTTCGTTGTCGCCCACCCCAGCCCCGTTACTCATCCCCGTACACAGACCCACACGCGCGCGCGATTTCGGCAGCGGCGCTACGGCGCCTCCGCGATTGCTAGCTGCACTTCGATGAGTGGCGTCTTACTGCTTCACATGCATTTATTCTGAAAACACTGCAGCATACTAGTGCCTGCTCAGCATTATTGGCTGTAGTAGGGCTTGATTTTCGCTTGTGCGTTGCGCATTCTGCTACAATATTACGGCCACCTCGTTATAATTAACAGACCAGTCGGACAAGGCAGTTACGTTGTAGTTACGTTACTTTAGGTAACAATCACCAAACGTTTGTGATAATGAATCGTTGGCCTGTTTCAGCATTTCTAGATTTAAGCATTTACCGCGCTAGTCGGACAGAGGCCGTATATTTACTCTTCGCTCCTAATTTTTTTAGTATCATCACTATATATATCACCGACTATCACTGGAGCACACTTGAGGTTCAGTGACAACAAGTGCTTGCCAGGTTATAATATGCAGCCACACGGAATCTTGGGCAAAAAATAAGGCCCCCGCAGTCAACACAAATTATGGCACGGTGGTGGTTCGGAGTGGTGTTTTTTTAAATTCCAAAACAAACATCACCTTATCGTGACATGTATACTTGCAAAATAAGTAATCTGGTTGTCTTGGTTCTTTTACTTTGTATAAATACTGTTTACCTCTTAGCTGGGAGGGAACTTCTATCAGGACTGGCCCCTTGTTTTAGTTTCGCCAAAAAATTGTTTTTTTGAACACTGTCCTGAGCCCATAGGGAAGGAAAACCGACGCGTTTAACGAAACAAGTATGTCCTGAACAAATGTGACTTGGTTTCTGGAATTGAACGAAACATCCCCGGCCAAAGTACAGCAGTATTCCCCATCCTTCCTAAATCTAGAATCTAATGTGAACATTCACGTCCGTCGCATCAAAAAAAAAAAAAAAAAAAACCGCATTGGAGCGGTTTAAGTATTTAACGTAGTGTAGTATATTCTCTGTCAAGCACAGCCACCTCGGCTGTCGCTTCCGTATGTTATCAAGCATCCCGGCGTGGCATTATTCTGCATAGGAATACAGCATGACAACGTATGCCTCGTTTGGCGTTCGTGCATACTTTTTAAACACGAAAATTGTACAAATGAGTGCTATAAACCACAACAACAACAAGTATCATTCACAAGGAAACACGGCGATAAGAGCATGGCCGAGGCGGCCGATCCGGCCGGAAGTCCAGGTATGACGTTTTTCAGCCGGTTTTCGCCCGCGCTCTTCGGTCTTCCGGCATCGCGCGGCGAGATGGGGGCGGGGCATCGGGCCACTTTTGTTTGCTCATTGCGCCGCTTCTATTGCATGTATTGCGAAAATACTTCGTACACGGGAGCTATTCAATGTGTACTTGCTGCTAGTCAACTTTTCTTTTAATTCTAAAACCGCTTCACCTTCCCTTTAACTACGTCGGGTGGCGGGCGACCCTGCGCGGTCCTCCCCGCTACCTCCGCCGGACATTCTCAATAAAGTTTACTTCTCTCTCTCTCTCTCTCTCTCTCTCTCTCTCTCTCTCTCTCTCTCTCTCTCTCTCTCTCTCTCTCTCTCTCTCTCTCACTACACTGTCATCATTCACTGCACCGTCTAGATCGACAGCCGCACCGAGCCGAACCGATCGCTGCCAGAGTTGCAGTCGCTCTTTCGTCGTGCGTACATCTGTAGCGTTGTCGAGGCCATCCTCGAACCCTAGTTTTGGCCAGAGCTCTTCGAGGTAGGCAGTTGCGGAACACCGCCTCAAAAGAAACGACCCGCACCTGGCCCGAACCCCTCTCAATTTTCTTCAGGCCACTGCAGTCCCTCATTTCCACAGGCGCTACGTCACGCTATGTGTCCGGCCAAGCGCGAAAAACCGCTCCCCGTACCCTTAGCTTGAAGATTTTTTATTGTTATTATTATTGAAGATTCACTTCACAGGTGTTTAAAGATATTTCAAAACGGGCGCGCGCGATGACGTCACGAGTCCATCACTCCGTCGCAGTGATACACTACATAAGATGTTGCTGTTCTAGAATAAATGTATTTGACAACTTTTAAAGTTTGAACTCTTTATTGTTTAAATATTTTTCTATGTTTTTAATTTACAGGATTACATGATGACATGTTTACACGCTAAGATTCGCCCCAATGCTGGCCACGTGATGAGAACTTGCACAAAAAAAAAAAAAAAAGCGCGCGGCGCGCGAGAGATTTGATTTGGACGCCATGTTTCCTGGTTATGTGTAAAACACTGTCGCTAGTCTGAAGTGTGTGACCGGCTTCAGCGGCGTTCTTGCCGTTTCACCCAGTTCATTTACAGTCGGTTCCGGTGGTCCGTGCCCTATTGCTTCGGGCGGGAGGCACTTGCAGCTGATCTTCGCTTGGTACAACAGCGGCGCCCTGCACCAAGTAAGACGCTTGTCCGCACTCGCACCATTCGCGCATTTACTCGACTACGATGACTACGTGCGTAGTCTGTTTTCGCTTGCGAGTGCGTCGTCGGAAACGCGGGGTGTGACGCTACGATAGTGGGCGGTGTCTCCGGTCTCTCACCTGTCTCGTTTTCTTTCTTTTTCTCAACAGTTCGAACGTTCCTTCCAGGTCGCGCACCATGGACCGTATGCAGTCGAAGCCCTCGACTTCGAAGATGAACCTCGCTACGCTGCGCGCGCAGGTTCCCCGCCGGAGCTCGTCGGTGGACGCCAGGCCCTCTATGGGGCCTCTGTCGGCTCGCAGCGGCCGAACGTCCCCGCGTTCGGGGACTCCGGCTGCCGCCGCCATAGCTGGTTCTAGGAGGTGCGTCAATTTTTGCTCTCACGTCAGCGTTTGCGACGTTATGCACCTGTCGCACCCTTCTGGAACTTGTACGACTGTGGGGAAGTTCTTGTCTGTCGCTCGAGTTTCTGGAAATGAAAGAAGCGGCTCTAGTTGTTGGCTAAAAACTCTGCTCTCGCGACTGAAACTGGACCGCTGGAAGTGCGTAGCCAATTTGGCGGCTTGTAGCCCGTATTTGTAGTGCGCTCTAGGGACGACCAGATGTTTGGTTCGTAGAACAAAAGCTAGTTGACTGAATGGAGGGAAGCTGTACAGCTAGATCTGTCGGTAGATCCGGAGTGTTTGGGGATATAAATAACGTTAAATTCCCGTGCTGTTACTTTTTTATGCGGTTTGTAATAAGCCAAGCAGTCGTGCTGACATTTCTTTTTCTCTTTGAGGCGGCAGTTGGTATTAAGGTTGCCGCAGGGAAGTTATCTTTCTGGTGGTTTCCCTTTCCTATTTTCACTCAGGTCGTCGAGCCTGACCTGCTTGGACGGCCGTCCCAGCCAAAATGCCCAGCGGCCGGCGAGTGTAAAAGACACGCCACCATTCACGGACAAGGAATGTCTGGCTGAGAGCGTGGAAAAGCTCTTCCTGGTGAGTTACGAATTGTTAGTCGAGAAGGTGGCAGGAAGGGAACTTTGGTAGTCCTAGTCTCCAAACACATTAAAAGGGCAGCCCGAATGCATTCGTTGGGGTTTTAATGCAAGGCATTCTCTTTCGTCTATAGGAGCAAGAGTCTGTCACACTTTTTATTGTACTAACTGCTTTGCACTGCTGAAAACTTGCGGAGCCTGCTGTAACGACTTGCTGATTTCTTTGCTGTTCGTGCTTTGTGTGTCACGGTAGCTGCCCAGATTTGTTTTTACTGCGAAGCAGTATAGTCTAACCCCCCAAGTTTTCATTCCGGTGAAGCGCATTTACTCGGCGCCTCTCCAGTGCTCTTCCTTGCCACCGCCAACCCGTATTTAACAGGTGTTATTCCCCTCGCCACCACCGATGCATCTTTCACAAGTTTCCTAATCGGATGATAACTGCACTAGCACCGTTATCAGCAACTGCACTTTTAACTCTCATTGGGACGGACACGTGTTGTTCGCTCAGAGGAATAATAGTGGTGATTGAAGGAGCATTGGCGTGCACGGTAACATGAATGGGCGCTAAAAAACACAAATCCGCTACCGCACAACATTCAGCGTGATCTGCTTGATTTAAAATGCGATTTCGGTGCCAGTTTTGTAAGTTTTAAAGCTATCAGTTTATGCCTTACAGATTACATATCTATTGTGCTGGCGGGAGGTTTACACGTAAACTTCGCACAGTCCAATGCAACCTGATCCCATGATGCCTATGCGTGCGATAGGATCTCCACCACAGCCGCCAAAATCCTTACAAACTGCGTGACCCCAGTTTCAAGGAGCATCTGCCTAATATGGACGCCAGCTTACTCGTCTCTCACGTGGAACGAGATGGCACATGGAGCAGCCAGAGGATACACTAACGAGGCTGACTTCGAAACCGACAACGTGCCATCTGTGATGGGGGGTGGAGGGGGGGGAGAGAGACTGGCAACTTACCGAGAGATTACCGAACACTATAGGCGGAGCCGACTGACATTTCCGGCTGCCCACACTGCGCTAAACAAATGGCAAACAGTGGCTTGGCGCAGGTTGCAATAAAATACGTTCCCTCACCCTGCCCTGTGTCACCGCAGCTACCCAAATAAGTACACGGACAGATGCAAGCGGTGCAACATTGCAGCAGCCACACTGCAACATATGGCCTGGCAATGCCCCAATAAACCCAATGGAAAAATAATACATGTAAGAAGTAGTGAGCAGTGGGAGGCCGCACTGCTCAGCCCTTTTTCCGAGGTACAAGCTGCTGTCATCAAACTGTCAGAGGACGCCGCCAGGGACCACGGGTTCCTGACCGCCGTCTGATGGGACGAAGGTACCGGACTTTTCCGCACGGTGCATTCATCTTAAAAGGGATGACAATAAAGACTGTTCTTCCTCTCTCTCTCTTTAAATACGAGCTTTAGATGAGCAATACAGTGTGGAGTGGCTGTACAGTAAACAAAAATGGAATACCATAGTGGTCAAGACAAAATTGCGAGAATTAGCTGGTGGTATTACCCAAGCGAGTTAATTAGGAAATTCGGAGGGAACAGTTTCAACGCGTTGTGTAGCCCCGAATAAAGTGCGTCAAATACGAGCATTGTGGAGCTTTGGTCAGAAGCCACTCCCTGATTGGCCCACTTCTTGCCACAAGCGAAGTTTCCTCCGTTGGTGCTCAAATTTCTATTTGTGTGTGCGTGTCCGTTTCCCAGACGGATGCCCCTCCGATGGGCTCCCCCGGTTTCCAAATGGCCGGCAGCAACTTTGGCATCCTTCTGCGCTACTGCCTGGAGTCCAAAGAAGGCGATGATGACAAGTTTCTCGATAGGCTTGGTGAGCTGCTGTGCTTCTTCTGCACCTCTGTCAGAGTTTAAGTTCTTTTAATCACTTGGAATTTCTCGGGCCAAACTCTCGGCACTTTTCTGACGAGTGTCCTGGCTAGCCTCGATTAAACGGGAAGTGACATTGCAACTGGAGCTGGTGTTACCGGGGGTAGACGGAAGTGATGTCGCTTCCGGTTGTGATGTCGTGTTTGGTGGCATCAGTGCTGTGCTGTTAATGAGCAGCGGAGGCATACCGAGAGGTAGGCCATGAAATCGGATTAAGGGGGACTGAAACGAGCAGAATATGCTCGCAAGCAGTGGGCCAAAAAATACTCTGGAAGTTGCACTGACTGGACAAGCTTAGTGGATGATGAGATGATTGTGGTTGAAGGGTTGTACATTCCGCTAGAATCTTGGCATTTCTGTCGTAGCTTCCTCCCAGAGGCCCCTTGACAGCTCGCCCTTCAAAAAGTTTCAGAAATAGGGCCAAAGAAATGGCCAGTTTTTTTTTTCTTTTTGCTTTATGCATTGGCTCTGCAATACATGAGAGAAAAAGAACTCTGTACTATGAACCAGCACAACGTCAATAAAAACAGCTGTGCAGCTTTTGCAAAACTCAAGGGAAACATTTTATACTTGAACGGCGAGTGCCTTGTTAGTGGCAAGCTTGCTTTAGATGTGATTCAAGCTTCAGGACTGCAATGGCGCGAAAACTTTTTCTACAAAAGTGGTTTCCCAGATGAGTGTACTCGTCGCTGTACAAGTGTTAACCCTGACAACCTTTTCCAACATCCTTTGGACTTTGCTTCTGCTGTACTACGGTTTACTCAAATTTCAAAGTACATCAGCTTTGCTGGGCAGGTAACAGGTAACATCATTTCGGTCAAAGTTGTGTACTTCATATGAAATTATATCTTTGCGGTTAACTGCATTGTTGCCTGAGGGTGTTGGCAGCATGTGGAATATGGTATTTAATGTGCGTTTACCCATTTTAATCAACAGCCATTAAAGCGAATGCTCACTTTGAAGTAAACGAATGACAGTCGGTGTCAAGGGTCTCTCTAACCTAAGTGTTTCATCATCAATGCTGAACCGTGCATCTTGCCCCTATTGCTGATTGCAGTGCTGGACACATTTGGTCCTATTGAGCCCGTGGAGGAAACCGAGGGACGGCTGGCTGAACAAGAGGCAGAGTTGCAGAGGCTGACCGCCCTGGCGGTGAGCGCAATACTTTTTTGGTTCCTTGCCTCAACTTTTTATTTCTCTCCCACCTTTTCTTTGAAGAGCATTAGTTGTTTGCATGCCTGGCCACTATACATGTTTGAATGCACAAAACGTGTGTGTGTGTGTGTGTGTGTGTGTGTGTGTGTGTGTGTGTGTGTGTTGTTAGGAATGAGGGGATCATTGAAGGTATACAAAAAAAAGGAAAGCGACAAGTCTAGAACACCAAAAGAACCCACAAGGGAATGGTTTCACTTTTTTGTTGATTATGATTTGTATTAGTGAAGTTAACCTTTTTGTTTTATGTTGAGTGAAGAAAAACGTGCGTCCAGAGTGGGTACCGAACCTGCTACTTCTGCTGGCTTGATTGGTGACCTTGCCTGGATGTCTTGTTTGACTTTTGTTGGCTTGTGTCTGCCCCGTTTGGCTTGCCACCTTGCCTTGCTTGTTTGGATTTTGTGCTTGCCCTGGCTTGTGTTGGCTTAAGTCTGGCTTGCTTGCTTTTCTGCAGGAGGAAGAGGAGGCGCTGGAAGCGCACCTGGAGCACGCGAAGATGAAGGTGAAGAATTTTGAAACTTACTTTGCCGAGATGGAGCAGCACTTTGAGATGGGGAGGGCTGAAGTGGAGGCGAACGAGGAGGCCATCAAGCAGATCAGTGAGTTTCTCTTCCCTTTGCTCCGCGAGTTCACAAAAAGAACTTTCTGCTAGATGAGGAGACAGCAGAGGAAGCGCTTCGATCTATCTGCCTTCATGTGTGGAATGTGCCTTGGCAAACAGCTAACTGTGTCAGATTGGGGAAGGATCGAGAGTGTGCACTTTAAATTGATTTACACCCTTTTTGTTTAAAACTAACAACCTTACACCCTATCAAAAACCAAGGGAAAATGCCCTTTCATAGGGTGTAATTAAGGATAAAACACCCTTTAAAAGGGTGCATTGTGTTTTTGCTAGGGTGTAAGGGTGTTAGTTATAGACACAGATTTACATACTTAAAGGTGTAAATCACTTTACAGTGTGGGAGTGATTGTGTAAACAAGAGAGATCGACTGCATGAGTGTAAGGTTGTCACCATGAGAGTGCCTGCATGCATGTGTGTGTGCGCATGTAAAATATATATTTTTTTCAAAGTGTTTGATGTACCATGCAGGCATTATGAGCTGCACTTTCAGCAGCACTAATTTACGTATTTGACTCCACAGAGTGATGCCAAATCTATGAGGCCAAATCTATGAGGACGGCATGCAATGGAACACATCTCATTCGATAAGAGGTTTAGGAGCCGCTTCAATGCTGCAGACGTTGAGCACCGGCATTTACGTTTGGTTGACCATTTAATGATCTGGCTTTAACAAAAAAAAAAACACACATTGGATATACACAAGCCACCACTGCTAATAGAGGAGATGCTCATTGTTCTCAGTCCAACCTTGGCCACAAGCGGGAAGGGGTGGCTCTGTCCTTTTTCCAGAGCAAAAGCAACTTTTTGCAATTCTTATTCGTCATAGATTCGGTTGCAGTTGCATCCAAATGCACACAACAGTAGATACTGAGGAAAGTGTGGGAATAAGGGTGGGATTGTAGTACCTAACAAAAGCAGGAGGGGATACCGCAGGGAGTCTCCCTGAGCCCTTCGCTGTTCTAAGGCAAAAGAGTTTGATTCGGTGAAATACTGGTTGTCATCGTCATATGGTACAGGAAATGATGCTGTTGTAAAGAGTAAATAAAAAAAATCCATTTGAGTTCTGATGGGATTATACCCACAGGGCTTCCAGGGTAGGTAGGGGTTGAGTGCATTACCGCTGCGCCACCTCAGTACATTGCCAGCGGCAGAAGGAGAGTGCGTCCAGTGCATGTCATGCGACGGCCACCCGCACGACCACCCGCACGATGCGGGCAGTTCTAGCGACCGCTTCTAACCTCTCGCTGAAACGCAACTCGAGGGGCATACGAGAAAAAAAGCGGATAACATGGGCGAAATTTTCATTGCAAACGTGACACGTGCCGCTTACGAAAGCGCCCATCAAATATCCTCCGTGGTGGTAAGCCTAATCGCCTCTGGCGTTGCCGCTGCCGCCGCAAGCCACCGCTTTGCACTTCGTTGGAGTTAGCTCATGCTTGTTGGGTTTCGTCGTCCCAGCAAGCATTTGTGAATCTTTATGAGCCTTGCATGCGCCTTTTTTTTTTTTCACACCGGCGTCTGCGATTGCGTGCCGGCGGTGGGAAGTGACTCGCGCTGCGCGCGGCAGTGGGCGGAGCCTGACCAGTTTCGCTATGGTTTCGCCAATGGGGAGGCGTGCACCCTATGGCGGGAGCTTCGAAGTGCTCGGGGATGTCGGCTGGCTAGACAATAAGGCCGCCGCGAAGGATATTTGATGGGCGCTCTCGTAAGCGGCGCGTATGACGTTTTACAGTGGAAATTTCGCCCACGTTATCCGCTTTTTTTCTCGCATACTCCTCTCGTTTGCCCCTCGAGTTGCGTTTCAGCGAGCGGTTAGAATCGGTCGCTGGAGCTACCCGCATCGCGCGGGTGGTCTCCGCGGCTGCGTCAGCGCACCTGTGGCTTGCGGGGCGTGTTTTTGCGGGAAGAAAACGCTCCATGCGGATCACGCTGATGCTCGCGTAGACGATTAAGCACCGATAGAAACAGAAACAGTGCGCTGGCCGTGTATGCGCGCCACGTTTTCTTTTTCAGGAAACGCTTCACGGGATGAAAACTTCATTATAACCGCGAATTTCAATGTAACGAAATTTCAATGTAATGAAGAAAATTACGAATTTTACCGACTTTGTTACATCGAGGTTTAACTGTACTGTATATAAATGTTGCTTCAACATTTCGTCGGCTCGAGAACTTCATCGCTCTGCTCTGGCCGCGTTGATAGCGCACGGAGCGAGGCAGCGTTGCTACACCGGTGGCTGCGCTCGGATGGGCAGTCGCAACAGTGGTGACAGCGTCAGGACGGCCGATTCCCAAGAGTGATGACAGTGCTGGGAAGGCCAGTCCCAACAATGGTGACAAGTTGGGATGACCCAGTCTCAACAGCGTGCTGGCTGCACCTCGGCCACCGAGAACCGATTCTGGCCAGTGTGCCTGTCAAAGCAATTCGTGCCAGAAGATTAAGAAGCACAAAGTGGAGGAGGAGAGGCAAACATGATGTAGTAGTGAGGCAGTCTTCAAGAATCACGAGGTGAAGCCATTAGGAACATAAGCAGACTGAAGTGCTCCGGCCATTTTTTCTCTCTCTCCACCTCTGATTGAGGGAACAAACACTGTGGAGAGCAAGCGGGGATGGGAGGGAGGTCTTGCGCTAAAGAGGCAATGGATAGCCCCATGAACAGCTCATTTTGTTCTGTCCGGCTGTCAGCACAGCTCCTTGGCATGCCCCTCCCGAGTGCCGCCCTTTCCTTCCTTGTCCCAGATGGCCAGAAGGAGGAGTTGAGGGAGCAGCTGGCCAGGCAGCAGGCCCTTCTGCGAGAGCAGTGTGGCCGACAGGAGGACCAACGGAGCCTGCAGCAGAAGGAGCAGCGTCAGCAGCAGAGCCTGTTGGCCCTCCGCAGCGAGGTGGAGGCCCTCAGGGAGCAGCAGCGGCTCCTGGGCCTCTCCTGGGACACCCACAACGAGGAGGTCTGTGGTTCCTCTTTAATGAGTTGGAGGCAACTGGCAGGATGCTCAGTTTGTCTAGGTTAGACGGTTAGCCGTTGGAATACAAGTTGTCACGTTTAGAGCGCTTGCTTTGCAAGGAAGATCTTAGGATAACTTTTACGCAACAACTGCTGCTGTTCCCACACTGCTGCCAGCTTTGGTAGGCTTTCCTTCAAAGGGGGCTGTGCAAGGCTGAGTTCTTCAAAATGTGCCCCTATGCACGTGGGCTTTGAACCCATGCGACACATTCCCAGAACTTGAAATGGTCTTTCACAAACAATAATTGATGTTCTTGCTGTCACAGGTAATGTCTGAGCATGTTGGCGAACTGTGCCACGTAAAGATTGAACGCTTCTCCTCAGGGCACGATGGCACGCTTGTTGAAGTGTCGCTCGCCTAGACACTGCGAGCCAGGTTTCCTCCTGGCACGCGTTACGGTAAACTCTCGTTAATTCGAACCGCAACCATGTTAGTTCGAATGAAAGTTCAAAGTAATGAAGTGAAGAATACCTACAGCAAACTGCGATTGAGGTGCAGTAGGGCATGTCAGCAATGTTAATGGTTGAAAAAGCCTGCTATCGCAGTCTGCCTTTTGCTTTTGAAGGCGAGAGCCAGCACTTTTTGCTGCAATTAGTGAAGGTGGTGGAACGCCTTTTCTCTGCCGCCTTCAAGAGTGAAGGAGAAGCCGGCAGCGTTCAATCCGGTCACTATTTTCTAGCACACGATGGCACTGGTGCTTCCTCCTTTCCCTCCATGTTGACACCGACAGGTTTTGCACTTCTGACCCGAGATATGATAGCCCCACATGTCAGCGCACCACACACTGGTGCACTCGCGTCTGCATTGACGTAGTCTCCGTGGAATATGCCTGACATAATGGTTTTAGATTAGTTTATATACTACGGGCGTGCGCATACCGAATAGTAACTTTCGAATCGAATATCGAATTGAATTCTGAAAAAAAAAAAGCCGAATATTGAATCGAATACCATTTTTTATTTTTACAGGCCTGAATTTTTTATAGGTTTTGGTGCACAAACAGAACCTACTTTGCACGTTTGGTAGTCATGACCTTCTTTTTTCAACCCGACGAACGCACTGTTCAACTCTCATTCACAGCAGTCCAGTTGCTGAACCACTATGAGGCAATACTTCAGGAATCTGGAGCGGGTGCGATATGCATTTGAAGGGAAAAAAATAGGCTTGCACTGGAGTTGCGTTACTGCAATCATAGGCAACAACTTGACAGCGGCTTGTAACTCCGAAGTGTCCACTTTTAGATGCGAACGCATCTCATTCACTCGCCTTGTCCCTGCGTCTATCCGGCGTTGTCGGCGTCCACTCCTCCCCCATTCTCCTCACCGCGCTAGCTGCGCTCTCCGCCGCTCACCCCCTCTCCTCTCCGATAGTGAACACTCTCTCGCAAGGGGCATTGGATTGGATTGGATTCAATTGGATTGGATTAAAGTGGATTGTGTTGCGTCATAGCCGCGGCAGACACACTGGCGCCGGTGCATCCCCTCACCGTTATGCGCGCTATAAAACGCGGTGCCTGCGCCGCTCCGCTCCATCGTTCCAGCGCCGTTCCTCCGTTGTCCAATGCTGCAACGTGAACCCCCTATGCGTCGCATCTACACAGGGGTTGCCGCGAGGGGAGGTGGGAGTTTTTGAACCATGAACAGTATGCCGCGAAAGCACGGCACAACTGCAATCGTGGACAACGATGAGCCACTTCTTCGGAAGCACGTGAGGAGCATGAAACAGAAACGATAAGTTGCCGAAGGAAAGCACGCTCCACAGCCACCGTGCACAAGCCTGTGCTATCCCGTGTGGTCTAAAAAAAACAAGACATGCAATAAACATACACCAACTGCATTAAAAAAGCAGAACTCCCATTCATTGTAAATTATCGGCCAAAGCGACAAAAGCGGCGGCGATTGCTTTATTGGAAGCTGCCCTGACATGAAAGCATCCGGTCGCAGAACTCAAAATGGTGGCCAGAAGCAACAGCATGACGGAAAGATCTTATCAACAAAGTCGCAAATTATTCCATGCAGCAGGATAAAATTTACGGCTCGTTGACGAAAGAACAATTTGTATGAAACTTGTCAAACAGACTTTAGCGGCAGTCTGCTAGTGCGCACTGACATTTCTCGTTTTCTCAGAGCCGGGCACATTCGGGAAAACCCACTGGAATATTTGAAAGATCGAGTAGGAGATCTTTGATTCGCAAATAGAATTTTTCGCAGACGTACTGGTATTCGATTCGTATTTGAATGAATATTTGCACACCCCTAGTTCTTACCCCCATTTTACCTTCTCCCTACTGGCAAACCTGTACACATGCAATACCTAATGACCGAGAGTGTAGCGGATTCTTGGAAGAACGCGAACATCATACTAATCCTTAAGAAAGGTGACATGAGGGACTTGAAAATTTACAGGCCGATCAGCGTCAGTCGTCTACAAGTTACTTGCCAAGGTAATCAGTAACAGAATTTCTGCAACCCTAGATTTCAATGAACCTAAAGAACAAGCAGGGTTTCGTAAAGGCTATTCAACAATGGACCATATTCACACGATCAGTCAGGTGATAGAGAAGTGCGCGGAGTATACTGAACCACTTTATATAGCCTTCATTGATTATGAGAAAGCATTTGACTCTGTCGAAACCCTAGCAGTCATTTAGGCATTACGGAACCAGGGGGTAGACGAGCATTATGTAAAAATACTAGAGAATATCTACAATGGGTCCACAGCTACCATCACCCTCCATAAGGAGAGCAGTAAAATACCTATAAGGAAGGCCGTCAGACAAGGAGACACGATCTCTCCAATGTTATTCACAGCATTTTTACAAGAAGTATTTAGAACATTGGATTGGGAACAGGTGGGAGTAAATGTGAATGGAGAATACCTCAGTAACCTCAGATTTGCTGCTGATGTTGCTTTGTTAAGTAACTCAGGGGAGGAATTGCAAAGCATGCTTACTGCACTGGACAAAGAGTAGAACCGTGGGCCTGAAAATTAATATGCAGAAAACCAAAGTAATGGCCAATAACCTCGGGACAGCACCGCGGTTTCAGATAGGTGGTGAGCCTGTGGAAACGGTGAGCGAATATATCTAGGCCAAGTTGTGACCCCGAATCCCAACCATGAGGCAGAGATAATTCGAAGGATAAGAATGGGGTGGAGTGCATTCGACAGTCATTCTCAGATAATGAATGGCAGCCTACCATTGTCCCTGAAGAAGAAAGTGTATGAGAGCTGCATCTTACCGGTACTCACCTACGGGGCAGAAACTTGGAGGCTCACTAAGAGGGTTCAACTTAAACTCAGAACGACTCAGCGGGCAATGGAGTGGAAACTGATAGGTATAAGATTAAGGGACAAGAAGAGAGCGGAGTTGGTCAGGAAACAAACGTGTGTTAAGGACATATTAGTAGAAATCAATAAAAAGAAATGGACTTGGGCAGGGCATGTAATGCGAAGGCAAGATAACTGTTGGGCATTAAAGGTAACAGAGTGGATCCCTTGAGAAGGCAAGCGCTGCAGGGGGCGGCAGAAAGTTAGATGGGCAGATGAGACGCATTTCTCCTATCTCATACCAGACGTCAAACCCCCATTGGGGTGGATTGTAGTTCAATTCATACATTGGGGAGCGCACTCTCATTTGAATTCATGGGCTTTTTGGTGCACTCGCTTCGACACATGCTTGGTGGTACCAAATTCTGCATTTTGAATTATCAATTATTTCAATTATCCATTATTTCAATTATTGAAGTTTGAATTAACGAGATTTCACTGTAGTATGGAACTCTATAGTTTTCACGAAGACAATAGAGCCTCCAAGTTCTTTCAGTGGCTTCCTCTATTGTATGGTATCCAGATCCGGGCGGCGAACGCGAAGCTGCAGCAGAGCTTTGCCAGTGTGGCGGGAGCCCTGCATCGCGTGCTGCCACACTCGGTGCTGGAGGACTTTGACCTGCGGCCAGTGGAGGACGCCCGCTCCCTGGAGCGACACCAGGCCTGCAACAGGGCCGCGCTGGCCAGGGCCAGCGGAGTGCTCGAGCAGGCCAAGCAGGACCTGGAGGCCTCCACGCGACAGGAGGAGGAGCTCTGCGAACACGTATGTCTCGCTGCACGTGACAATTGAACGGGACGTGTGGGGCGCGTTTGAGTTGCGCTCTTCAGCGCACTTGAAAAAAAGGTGAACAGTGGACGTTTGTGTTGGCTATTCGCTTTTAAAAGGGGCCACAAAGGCGAGGTAGGAGTTTGGGTCAATAGAAAGGCTGCTTTGTCCTGATTACAATACCAATTTTGTCTGAAACTGCAAGTGAATAATTGATATTGAAGGGAACAGACGAGGCAGGGGTGACCCCCAGCCACTTTCCTGTGATTTCTGTATGACTTTGAATGAGCTGAGTGAGTTGTCGAAAGCCAATTCCTTCAAACAGAACAAAGTTATATTTTGTCTTCCTGTGGCCGCTTTAAGGAGCAGAAACGCGGCATCTTGCACGGCAGCAAGAATTTGCCATGCTGGTGGGATGGTCGGGTTTTGGTTGCACTTTCGATTATGTTGTTTCTTTCAGCGGAAAAAATAAGTAGGAACGTTACGTGGCACATTGCACTGTGGGATTGAACAACCGTAATAGGACGTCGCCGGGGAAGGTGCTGTCGATTCATCTCGAGGAACCGTGCAAAGTATGTTGGGTGTATGGCGTAGGGGGCTAGAAAACCCATGTGCTATATTAGACATTCTGGCTCCAGTCTGCAGATATGGAGTTGGGCAAGGCATGTAATTTGAAGGCTGGAAACTGAAGGGCAGTATAAGTGTTGCTAGCCAATGATGGAAGTGCGAACTGATGGAGGAAGGGAATACTAGATAGGTGTCTAGAAGAAAATATTGGGATCTAGGAATGGGTGCATTGACCTAAGATGTGGGTGGATGGAAGTTGAGACTGCTGTTTTGCTGTGCTCAGCTAACATCTTATGGTTGGGAAGATTGGACAACGCACTTGGCGAATTGATTTTTTTTGTGTAGTTTGACCCATCACACAGGGAAGGATTTGATGGGAAATCGAGTGGTTCTAGGTTGAGTCATCTTTTGGGCATTGATTGAGGCAGTCATGTTAAATTGCAATAATTGAAGTCATTACGTTTGCAGTGTAAGTTAGTTTAAAGTAGTTGGGTTTTTGCAGCTTACGCAGTTAAGTATTTGGTTTAGAAATGTCCCTTAAAAGCGCACTGGAAACTGTTCTAGTTTACGAATTAACTTGTATTGCCTTCCTTACAGTTGATATTCGGTATTTGGTGTCTGTAGTGTTTTTGGTAGTATTGTGCAAATAGTGGTTATGGCATTCGAAGCAAGGACGAAGGGCTAATTCTGATTCGAAGCAAACATTAAGTGGTTTCTATTAAGAAAAAATGAAATCTACAATTCAAGCCTGCCCCAACAACCAGCTCGCAGGAAATACATAGGAGAAAGCTGGTTTGAAAAACTTTCCAAAGTATTGTTGTGGCCTAAAATGAAGTTGTTTGCTTTATCCCCTGGCTCGTAGCTTTATCAGTGCGGTCATCTTACCCACACGTGTTCTAGCATTAGTGTAGTTAGGGTATTTCTACATGTTCCAACGAGCTATAATTAAAGCAGCTCTTTTGAGCAGTAATTTACTCCCTTACTTTTTTACTGTCTCTTGAGCGGCAGTATTATGTCCACTGACCGTGCATTCTTGTGCTTATTTCGGGGAAAAAATGGCATCTTTTTTTTTTTTTTTTTCATTTTTCTCCTCACAGTACTCGTTCGCGATTCAGGACTTGCAACGCCAGCTGGAGCTGAAAAAAGAGCTCATCTTGCAGCGAGAGTCCTACTTCACTGCTCAGGCAGCCGTGAGTGTATTTACGAATGTTTTAAAGGGAAGGTGAAGCGGTTTTAGAATTAAAAGAAAAGTTGACTAGCAGCAAGTGCACATTGAATAGTTCCCGTGTACGAAATATTTTCTCAATACATGCAATAGAAGCGGCGCAATGAGCAAACAAAAGTGGCCCGATGCCCCGCCCCCATCTCGCCGCGCGATGCCGGAAGTCCGAAGAGCCCGGGCGAAAACCGGCTGAAAAACGTCATACCTGGACTTCCGGCCGAATCGGCCGCCTCGGCCATGCTCTTTTCGCCGTGTTTCCTTGTGAATGATACTTGTCGTTGTTGGGGTTGATAGCACGCATTTGTACAATTTTCGTGTTCAAAAAGTATGCACGAACGCCAAACGAGGCATACGTTATCATGCCGTATTCCTAAGCAGAATAATGCCACGCCGGGATGCTTGATAACATACGGAAGCGACAGCCGAGGTGGCTGTGCTTGATGACAGAGAATATACTACACTACGTTAAATACTTCGTAAACCGCTCGAATGCGTTTTTTTTTTTTTTTTTTTGAATCGACGGACGTGAATGTTCACATTAGATTCTAGATTTAGGAAGGATGGGGAATACTGCTGTACTTTGGCCGGGTATGTTTCGTTCCATTCCAGAAACCAATTAAGTCACATTTATTCAGGAAATACTTGTTTCGTTAAACGCGTCGATTTTCTTTCCCTATGGGCTCAGGACATTGTTAAAAAAAAACAATTTTTTGGCGAAACTAAAACAAGGGGCCAATCCTGATAGAAGTTCTCTCCCGGCTAAGAGGTAAACAGTATTCCTACAAAGTGAAAGAACCAAGACAACCAAATTACTTATTTTGCAAGTATACATGTCACGAGAAGGTGATGTTTGTCTGGAATTAAAAAAAAAACCACCACTCCGAACCACCATCGTGCCATAATTTGTGTTGACAATGGGGGCCTAATTTTTTCCCCAAGATTCCGTGTGGCTGCATATTATAACCTGGCAAGCACTTGTTGTCACTGAACCTCAAGTGTACACCAGTGATAGTCGGTAATATATATAATGATGATACTAAAAAAATTACGAGCGAAGAGTAAATATACGGCCTCTGTCCGACTAGCGCGGTAAATGCTTAAATCTAGAAATGCTGAAACAGGCCAACGATTCATTATCACAAACGTTTGGTGATTGTTACCTAAAGTAACGTAACTACAACGTAACTGCCTTGCCCGACTATTCTGTTAATTATAACGAGGTGGCCATAATATTGTAGCAGAATGCGCAACGCACTAGCGAAAATCAAGCCCTACTACAGCCAATAATTCTGAGCAGGCACTAGTATGCTGCAGTGTTTTCAGAGTAAATGCATGTGAAGCAGTAAGACGCCACTAATCGAAGTGCAGCTAGCAATCGCGGAGGCGCCGTAGCGCCGCTGCCGAAATGGCGCGCGCGTGTCAGTCTGTACGGGGATGAGTAACGGGGCGGGGTGGGCGACAACGAACAAAGGAAATGCGGAAGCAGAGTCCGCTTGTTGGTTTATGCGTGTACCGGCAAGATGTGTCTCGCATATACGTTTAGAGCGCATTAACGCTATTTTATCGCGCAGTGCACGTACGTGCTTTTCGCTGGTAAATTGTTTATAAAACGCCCATTAATCTTCGGCATAAATGGTTTTGTGTATAATAAGAAACAGTTAAGGCAGTACTTAATATTAACATAACGTATAAAATCCCCCTATGCTGGTTGCCTAATTCAAAAATATTTTGATGGAACCCAGTAGTCGACGTCACAGTCACTGCTTTGGGGTTCTCTGTCGTGTAAAGCAAATTTAAGCTCCAGGATAATTGAACCAACAGCACGGGAAATATATAAAACAAACTTTCAGTCATGTGCGAAAATTAAACTGCAAGCTAAATTGCCGCAAAGGCAACCGTGCGATCGTTCGCAATGATTCCGACAACCCGCGCGGCCGAAGGGTGTCCTCCTTTGACGTCATGACGGGCGCAACCAATCAGGGGCGTCAAAAGACGAAAAGCGCGCGTCTTTCAAACGGGGCCGCGCTTTTTGCAAGATAAATGCCACTTGGACTCATGTACGATAAATTTCAATGTGATATTCGGAATCAGCGCGCAAGAAACTATATAACTGTTAATCTAACTCAATTTTTTTGGAAAGCGCTTCAGCTTCCCTTTAAGTAAGTACAAGAGAGTTAGTTGGCCCGTTGTGTGAAAACCCTGCCATCATGGAAAGCAGTGGCAAAAAAAGGGGCAAACTTGTTTTGTCTCCTGACCAAAGCAAAATAACACTGGCCACACTAAGGATTTGGTCTCAGTCTTCTGAACCCCCCTGCTACTGCTCTATGGCCAAGAGAGCTAACAGCTGCACCACCATCAAGAAGCAGGGCTCTTGTTGCATGTCTATTAAACAGCACTTTCAATTTATTCATATGTATCTTCAACTCTGCGTCCAAGCAGTCGTGAGCAAATTTTTGCGGATCTCGTTCAGATATGCTGAAAAACGGGTCTGCAGATTTCAAGTGGCAAATATTCTTTGTTTACCCATTATGCTGATTTTACCTTTTCTAAATACCCCTTCCAGGCAGGCTGTAAACCATTGTGGAGAGATGATGCCTTCTTGTCTTGCAGTTGCCCTTTTCATGAACTTATTGCTGTAGTGAAGGATTATCCTGCTCATACAGTCCTTTTGTATGTCCTTCAAGCGTATTATTTACGTCCTCCTTCAATGCTTCCGGTGCTGCGGAAGTCTGTACAGAATCGCTCTTTTTCACAATCTCTAAATTCCATATAAAGGGGTTTCTAGCATGCAGTGGAACCCAGATAATACGACTTTCAAGGGACTGCATGAGAGCTTCATTTTACGGGGATGATAAACGATTGGGGTGCGGGTAGATGCCGCACTAGTAAACTGTCTCACGCGACAGGTGGGCTAAGAACTTGTTTAGGTTACTATGTTTAGCGCGTTTTCGGGAACTCCTAACTGAAATTCCAAGTTTCTAAAAACATGCGCCTATTTTGCGCCCTCCTCCTGCACGGTGCGTGCGCTAACCTGCCAGCCGTTCGCCACGTGCCACACAGCCTCCATGCTGTCTGGTGCTAGCCCGGCAGCCCTGTGCCTCGTGTGCATGAGATAAGCTGGGAAGGCAGATGTGGTCGAGCAGATTGAGAGGGGAGGGAGAGAGTGTGAAACTGCCAAGGCTGCAAAGTAGTGGCGAGGGAGGAGCAGGCGAAACGAGCGACAGTACGATGTGGCGATAGAAGAAAAGCTAGGAAAGAAAGGAACGACAAAGCAACAATACGGCTTTGAAAGACACTGGTAAGCAGAGGTCAGTAGGCAAGAGCGGTGAAGGCCGGAAAGAAAGGGCAGTGGGGCGGTGCGAAGGTGGAAACAACAGTGGGATGAGAGAGAGCATCGTTAAAGGGAGAAAATTGGGTTGAGCGAGCGAAGAAAGCAGGAGTGCGGTCATCGCCGTGGGGTATTTCGTATGTGTTTTCATATTCGTCCGCTCGATCGATGGGAGCTTTGAGTTCACGGTCTGTCGGCTACCTGAACCTTTACTTCTCGCAGTTCGTGCATCAGCGCTGTGCTGTCGTGCGGGGAAGATTAAGCTCTTGCCCACCAGTACCTGCCTGCTTGCTGGAGTCTGCTCAGCAAGTGGTCGGGCTTGCCGTGGACTGTTTGCCTTTGCACATTAGGCAGTGTCAGACAGGTTTTAAGGGGGGACATGGCTCTTAAAACAGCTTCCGTTAATTTTTGATTAAACGGTGTGAAACTTGTCAGTCTTGCTTCTTTTTGTTCCCTCTGATTTCAAATATGGCATCATTTTTTGAGTCAGTGAATTAGTTACCAAGATAATTAGAGATAATTAATTGTTTTTGGAGGAACAAAAGTGTTGGCCATAAAACTGTAATATTTATATTTTCCAATACTATGAACCCTGGTGAGTGCATTAAGGAATGTTTTTTGATGCACCTCTTGGAACTGATTTTACAGCTCATTAAACCATGTTGGCACCAGTGGCAAGGAACCATTTCGAATGGCCATTTCAAACACCACAGTTTATTGAGCTGTAAGATTAGTTTCAAGTGGTGTATCAAAAAACCGTTTCTCTTATTGCACTCACCAGGGTTCATAGTATCGGAAAATATAAAGATTATATTTTTGGCTAACGTACTGTTTTGCCCATTATTCTCCCCGAAATGACTAATTATCTCTAATTATCCTGGTAACTAATTGACTGACTAAAAAAATGAGGCAATATTTGAAATCGGTGGAGAAAAGCAGCAAGACTGGCAAGTTTCACAGTTTAAACATTAAAAGAAGCTGTTTTAAGAGCAGTGGTTGGGATGAGGCGGTAAAGTGGCGTAAAAGGTAGGAAAAACACTGGTTCATTTCTGCCAATGTCTGTCATATGAAGCAGACTGTGTGCACCTGAGTGTTCTATAATTGGGTTTTTTTAATGCACTGTTGCGCCGTTTCTATGGGGAAATTGCCAAGACCGCGGTGATACACCGTGAGAGGTGGGTTGTCTTAAAAGCGGGCAGCGTACAATTGGCTTTCCACTGTACTCCCCTCTGGTAACTGATTGATTGTTCGTACTTTAGGCTGTCACTCATACTTTTAAATGTTGCTTCTTAAACAGCTTGCCTGTGAAGCAGAGTAGACGGATAAATTGTCGTATTTAAGTTCTGCGGCGTAACCCTTGTGAATCATAATTATACTGGTGTTTTTCTAGACTTTGCACAAATAACTTTGAAATCTTTCATTGAACAATGCAACCTCCATGCTCTAGGTGGTCCATTGGTGTTTGTCGTCACCTGGAGCCTCTCCTTTGTTCTAAGCGCATTCTCCACTTCCCCTTTGGTTACAATGGCACCCGATGAGTCAAGCTAGTTCTTTCAGTGCTGCTTCCTTGCCTACTGTTGCCAGCGTGCAAATCTGGCTAAACCCTTTCTGCTATTCACGTTATCTCGTCCACTTGGGGCCAACTTGCCATCGGCTAAAGTTATTGCAGACTCATTGACAAAGATTAAGGCAACAGCCTAGTTTCTTTCCTTGTCCTTGTGTCCCAGGACAAGCGCAAGCGAGCTCAGGAGTTGGATGAAGAGTATGCCGAGCTCTCCAAGAGGTACGCAGACCTGGAGCTCAAGACCATGTCCGCGTCGGATGAGCAAGCCAAGGCTGTCGCAGATGCCAAGAAGCGGTTCGTATTGCATTTCCGTCAAAGGATGTCTTTAGGGCTTATTTATGTTCATACAATGTGTGCATTTGCTACAAGTCTTTGGAACAGTGGAGGCGTTCGGCAAATAAATTTTTCTTCATCTTGATATCAAGCAAATAAATTTTTCTTCATCTTGATCTTGTGCCAAACCTGAACAAAATTACATTGCAAGTGAATTGTTACCGCTTCATTGCGCATGTTTGAGTTTACTGTTTTCCGCGTTATTTTACCCTATCCCGTATTGCATCTGTTTGCAAGTGTTTTACTGCATTTCTTGTGTTAGAAGAGGCTTATTTATCTACACTGTCATTGCTGTTGGTTGGCTTAGTATTATCTGTCAAACTAAAAACACAGCGGAGAGCGTTCTTGCGTTTTCTTTTCTTTTTATGTGCTTTGGCAAAGGCGTGGTTGATTGTTGTGTTCTCTTTAACGTTCAGTTTGCTTTTTGTACCTATTTGTGTAATGTGAATTATGTGCCCACTTTCTGTATGGGCCTGACCAAGGCTTACAGTATTGATAAATAAATAAACAAACAAGTTAGGTTTGCAGGGTCGCTAGGCAGGCCTTTAGTGGTAAGGGAGCTGTTTCGGCTGGTTAGTTCGTATCACGGAAACAAAAAAGTGCTCACTAGCAACACATGTTCAATTTACGCACGACAATGAGGACAGAAAGGCTGCTCTGGCTGCTCCATAATAAGAAATAAGAGGAGACAGCGGAAAGGCACTTGCAAAAAAATAAAATAGAAGCAAGCAGTTACATCACCAGAATATTGGATGTAACAGTCCACTGCCTAAAGTTGCTTTTTTCTTGCGAGTTTAGTGTGTTGTTACACTGTCTGATCGTACTGTGGAGCTGTCTTTTTGTTTATATTACCGTGTAGCAAGCACACACTTTTGTAGCTTGTCAGCGCTGTGTGTATGCAACTGGCCTCTTTCTTCATCCCATCCAGAGTATTGTTTTGTTTCCCTTAAAGGTGTTGTGCCACCAAATTTGTTGCTTGTGCATTCTTTGTTGCAAACGTTTTATATTTCTTTAGAAAGCATGATACATGCTGTCACATGCACATATTCTGAGTAAAAAATTTATTATCGCACGATTCATGTGAACAGGATTCGGGTTCGGTTTCTGGGCGCCAATTCAAGCAGTGACGTCACAGTGTTACGAGGACGCTCTGCCACGTGTGTCTACCATGCGGCGCTGCGGTACGCTGCGACTTTACTGCGGCATCTGCTCCCACACACACGTGCTTCACCACGAAAGTAAACACGCCGACTCGTCATGTCAAGCCGTGAAAGCTCCGTCACAGACTCTTTGTCTGCATCTTCGGATGCAGACAAATGAAAACCATGGATGCGCAAACCATGGAAATGCAATTGGATATGCAAACCATGCCCCTTAAAAAACCGCTAAAAAACAACAACTACAACTACTACAACAACTACAACTACTACAACAACTACAACTACTACAACAACAACAACTACTACTACTACTACTACAACTACAACTACTACAACAACAACTACTACAACAAATACTACTACTACTACAACTACAACAACAACAAATACTACAACAACAACAAATACTACAACAACAACAAATACTACAACAACAACAAATACTACAACAACAACAAATACTACAACAACAACAAATACTACAACAACAACAAATACTACTACAACAACAACAAATACTACAACAACAACAAATACTACAACAACAAATACGCGACGCGCGAGACCACTGCACCACCGGACAAATAGTACCCCTTGGCGAAATAGCCGGTGTAATAGATGGAGACCCATCTTTCGAGTCGTACGTCGGTGTTTACTAGCTAGTTTGCAGAATTCCTGGCTGGTAAACTGAAATTTTTTAAATAACGCTGCCGCATCAAGGTTCCGTGAAGCCCCCGCAATAGTTTGGTGCCATCAACTCTGTTCCTTTGCGAAAGTGCTCGCAAAAATAAGTGTGCCGGGCTGCCACTGCGATTTTGCACTGTAGGGATAGTGCTTGCCATACTTTGGTTTTATGTTTTACGTGAAAAACCCTGGCTGATATTGATCTCTTATTACCCAAATTACCCTACGTAACTCTTCTTCTGCACAAAACTGACCTTATATTTTCTACAGGCAAGCCGATCGCACACGCATATGCAATTTGCAGCTCCGGGGTAGCGGCGTTGCCGAAGAGCACGGCCGAAGCGTCGAACGCCAAATACGGATCGCATTAGCGCTAGTGTTGAGTTGTATGAGCTTCATGGACTTTACTGAGTTTATTACACTTCAGAAACTAACAAAATAGAGCCGCATTCATTGCGGCACGAATGTTGTCGGGGCGCAGTTTTCGCTTCTCTGTCGATTCCCGGCGACGCGTTGTGCGATCAGTCGGACAACCGGTTTTGTTGGCGTCTTCGGTCGGCGAGTCAAACTACGGCGCCTTTCCATCGGCCGTCGTGTTTGTGTCGCCGTCGGCGTAGTGTGACAACACGGTCTGGCAATTCGGCAGTTGGGCGATGGTTTGGCGACTCGTCGCCGTCCCGTTGTCGTTGCCGTCGTGTCGGCCTAGTGTGTCTGATACTACTAGTACTACTACTACTACTAGGTGATTCGGGTGAAAAGTAAAGGAGTGCACTGGGGATATGTCTGATACGACCAAGCGACCAAACAAACTGTGGTAACTGGAGTTCACGTTGACGTCGCTCGAGTCGCTAACGTGGTGTGACGTCGCAAACTTTGTTATGCTGGCAATTCACTGACGTCGTGGTTAGTAGCGCTAGCAATGGGTCCCGATTTCCAGAAGAGCTTTTAGGTTCTTTTTAGAAGCGAATTAAAATGTATATTAAGCGCCTGCTGTACCCAGCGTGTTGAGGGTCCTTGCGTACAGAGAAAGCCTACAGCAGGCTTTTTACAGACTTAAAATTTGGTGGCACAACACCTTTAACAGTATGCGACTCGTCTAGTCAAGTCTAGGCTAAACAGGGGAATGAAGTCGTGGCGATCTATATTCTAAGCTCTGAGGGCTGGTAAGGGCAGAGTAATTCGTTGTGGTGGGCAAATTTGCCTCGACTGGAACTAGCAATGGGAAAAAAAATTGCTATCTGTGTTTGATGGTTAGGCCTCGAGGGAACCGTCTGGTACCTGGAGGGCTGCCCTTGTCTTCATGCCCAGAGAGCCAAACGTCAATGTGAATTTAAATCTAAAAATGAAATACCGTATTTACTCGCGTAATCCTCGCACTCGTGTAATCCTCGCACCTCTAATGTGAGCCACCAAAACTTGGATTTTTTGGTTCCTCGCATAATCTCGCACCCCCAACTTTGCAGCGGCGAAAGTTGCCTGCTCGCGAAACCCGCATGTTGCACGTGCTCTCCAATGCGCGCCCTCCCCCGCCGCCTCTCCGTTCGGCAGAGAGCGCTGTGTATTCAAGGCCATCCAGGCGCCCTAACAACCTGCATGGCTACTCCCTAACAGGCGCTCTAACACGCTACTCGCACTGTCCCTGAGCCGGTTTCGCGTGCGCGCAACTATACGGCATTCGCGCAGCCCACTGTCGTGTCGTCGTGTTGCCGTCGTGGTCCCGTCGTTTAGCAGCAGCAGTCAGTGAGTCACTCGCGTCAGTGGTGGATAGCACACTGCCTCGCGTCAGTGGTGGATAGCACGCTGCCATTTTGAGAACTTTTTGATCTCTTTGTTTTGTGCTTGGTGCCGCTTCACCATGGGGAAGAACGCCAGCTACACTGCCGCTTTCAAATTGAAAGCGATAGAGTACGCGATCGAACACGACAACCGTGCCGCAGGCAGGCACTTCGGCGTCACCGACTTCAACGTGCGTTACTGGAGGCAACGTGCGTTACTGGTGCGTTACTGGAGCTCCTCGTGCGGCAGCACGAGGAGCTGAAGGCGACAAAGAAGTCACGACGAGATAGGGCGCGCGCCAGAAATCAAAGGCGGCAATTTCATGATCGCTGATCGACGGGAGACTGTTTACAATGTAAATAATAAAATAAAAAAATAGCTACTGTTGGCAACACTGAGCTTACATATACAAATAACGACCGCTACATTTAGCGGGATTGCCAGAAGGCAAATTGGCAACACTGTGCACTGGATTTTTTTTCCCCGCATAATTCTCGCACCCCTAACTTCGCATTGACTTTTCCGAAAAAAAAGTGCGAGGATTATGCGAGTAAATACGGTACATTCTGATTTTAAGTGTATGCCTACCACGTGTTTGTAAACCCCGTGTAGTGCAGTCCCCTTGTAACAGAATCCCGTTTGCCGAAATTTTTGATGTAACGAAGTTTCGCAAACAGTTCGGCAAAGAGTTTTGGTTCTCGAAGTAGATTCTGGGAAGCACGAACTCTGTCACAGGCTCGCACTAACGTACGAGTGGTAAAACATTCACCTAATGACGTGGTAATTGATGAAGCGGGCAGCACTCTGCCTGCAATCTGCGAAGGCTGCCCTCTGGGGCAAGTTTGAAAAGGGTGGTGTACAAAGCGGGCCCCTAGGGGACGCCACGGCTAGTACGTCTTGTCTCAGCTTTGTTCATGCTGCGCGGCATGTTGTGGCACACACATTGCTGCTGCGCTTTTCTGTTCTACCTGCCATGCACGCTCTTGTGACCTTTCCTGGTATGCTGTTCCATCCTGAGTGTGGTTACTGTTTTGGTGTTGCCTTGGAGGCATGCTGGTCAGGTGCGGTGTGCTAAAGAAGCGTTACATGTGCCTGGTGCCTGACAAGCACGCATGGTGGCGTTTTTCAAAGCTTTCGGAGCTGCCTAGAATTTGAGGCAGCCTGGAAATTCGATGGCTGCTTTCACTAGCAGCAAGGACGAAGATTTGTAGCACCAAGAGCTCCATCGTGACAAGGGCAAATGAGCTGTAGTTGGAGTTGCTTGCGTTGCATCGCGGTTGCTGCTGGCTGCACTGTGTTTAAACGCCTCATGGGGTTAATCCTTAACGTTAGCCGCAAATTTCAAGGTGTCAATGTCTCACTAACAAAATAGCTTGCAAATTTCACCGACTTCGTTGTGCCGAGGTTTTTCTGCGTATGGCTTGCATCCACACAGTGGATCGCAAGGCCTTTATAGGCCTTGACCTATAAAGACCTTGCCGTATAATCCCCTACCAACAACTGGCCTTTATAGGCCAGTTAGTAGGGCGATTAGCCAGGTGCATTTGAAAGCTCTTTATGTTGGGAAGACAGCCTACTTACTTGCTCAGTCAGAACTGTTCATTGTAGTGCTTCATGTGCTTTTGACTTTCTTGGGGAAGTAGAGAAGTGGAATTTCTTATTTTAAACTAGCAGAGGCTCTCCTGCGAACTTTGTCCTCTGTGAACTAATTCCCACTGTAAGTAGAACTTATACCCTGTTCCAGGTTTTGGCTTGAAAAACTGGGCTTGCAAGCATCTTGCTTTTTCAGGCTTAAGTAATGCAGAACGAACAATGCGATATCGTTGTAGCACATCGTAGCAAAAATGCTGTAAAATATTGTAATGCATGGTAATTAGTCGGATCTTCAAAATTTCTGTTGCTAGACACTGTGTAGCAAGAGTTAATTGTTTGTCGCACCAACTGCGCAGGCTGGCGGATGCACAGGAAAGGTTGGCGCATGCACAGGAGAGGCTGGCGCATGCGGTTGCCATCTCCAAGGACACCACGGCTGCCAGCGACGATGAGAGATGGAAGGGAAGCAGGCAGTAAAGGCAAGTGCTTGTCGATATCTTGCTGGGCTTCTAAGCTTCCTTTACATTGCAGTATGGCTGAACATGTGGCTTCTTTTTTAATTAAAGATGTCTATTCTCTCTCTCTCTCCCTAATCTACTTCTTCTATAACCAGCGACTTTTTTAGTCGGTGGGACGTTACTGTTCAAAGGGCTTGGTGCATTGGTGTGTTTCTCTCCATTATGATTTGTCCAAAATTCTAACCCATACTACTGCACTTGCACATATGGTTGCCGCCTTGTTTCATTCAAAGTTGCCTTCATTTACCATTCAGAAAGACGAAACGAATGACTGTTCTAATTGGGCGGCCAGGTGTCATGTGTTGGCTGTATCCATTGGCCTGTATTGCTGTACTGTTGACTGCTGTGGAAGTTGTGCGCTAACGTACGGGATAGCAGAGGACCCCGGCTAGCTTCGCTAGAGAATGCTGCGGAATCCGAAGACTCTCGCACAGGTTCGGGTACTCGCATGCGGTAGACAGGCTCCGGCAATCCAAAGTGAGGCTTTATTGCGTGGCAGATACAGGGCATATACCAGACAACACGACTGTCGCTTGTGGGGAGACAGTGGCTCCGTTCGCTCGCTCAGGCCGCGGGACTCGGACCTCGATATCCGTCATCACGGCCGCGGGAGCAGGGGAGGCATCTCGTGCGACCGATCAGGGCAGATTCTCTAAGCAGAGTCCCCGCGGAACCAACTGGGTTCACCGTGATCGGGGCATTTGGAGTAGGCACTGCCGAGCCAAGCGATTCCGACCAAATCGCCCACTCGACTCCCGGCGGAATGCGCGCGCGTCCCGCAGGTCAGCTTGAGGGGGAGAGGTGGTCTTTCCCTGGTCGGGGAGAGGGTGGTACAAAGGAAGGCGACAAGCTGGTCTTCCTTCTTCCCGTCCCCTCGCGCACACTTTCACAGCGAGCCGGTTCTGTGCATTGCATGGGGTCACGAAGAGGTCACGACTCACATGACCCGCCAGCTGCCCAAAATGGCGGCTCCAAGCACGCGAAAACATGTGCAGGCGAGGCGTAGGGAAACAAGGGTCCCCACAACCTGTAATGGTGACGCTCTCCAGCTGCAAAAGTAGTTTTGGAGGTTGGGTAGCCTTAATAGTCCTTTGCCGGATTGTATTTAAAACTAACCCATCAGGTGTCACTACCTGCTCTGTGGTCCAGCATTCATTGGGAGCATCCCGAACACTAAAGCTACAGCACCTATACTTTAAGCATGTTTTCCTGCTATGTTGTAGTGGCCGCGTTTGGCAAATTTTGGATTGCATCGACTATTGCGAGCTCCAAAACACTGTGCTGAACTCCTTTGTGGAGGCAGAATGCTCCAATCCTAAAAACGTAAGAGAAAAAACGAAAAGCTTGCATTGTGTTGCTAAGTGACGAGTAACTTGACTTTTCGTATGAACTAAGGGTGTGAAAGTAATTGCTTTTATTTTGATTTGAAACTATTTGAACAAAATCATCACATCAAATGAATATTTTTGAATTGAAGCGAATATTGTGAGATTTTCAATAAGATGCCTGAAATTGTTGCATTTTCAAGTATGCTGCAGTGACTAGCTTGTAAAGAAATAAAAAGGCCAATTTAAAGGGACTTGATAATATTTTTCTGTCGCATAAAACAAATATAAAGAATCTTTATTGACGGTATTACCTTTTGTATGGGGCAACTTTATACACGTGTGGTGGCGCAATCAGAACTGCCTGCGGGTCTTAGTGCAATTCATGTATAACTACATACTCTGACAAACTATATGAATGATTAACAGGATTCTGTTATGAAAAAAAACACAAAATTTGGCTCCAATCCACGCTGTGAAGGTGGTTGGACTGCAAAGCTGTAAAGGACACCCACAACGATTACCCTTGCGACGTCACTTGAATTCATACGCGGCTCTACAAAGAGTGAAACCGGGGACCTGGATTTTGCGAGGACGGCGTTCGAACGCAGCAGCGACAGCAGAAAGAAAACTGAGAAAAGTGTCTGGCGAAGGGTGAGGAGAGGGCAGCACTTGCGGCTATGGCGTCATCTCTCTAACTGCCTCCCCCTTACTCTTGTTTCATGCATCGCCGCCAAGGAGCGCCCTTCCTCTCCCCAGACGCTGTTCCGTTCACCACTAATCCAAATGACTTGAACGCCGTTACCATACATTATGTGGTTTGCACTTTACACGAGGGCGTTGAATGAGCGCAGGGGGTAGGCCCGACGCTGTGCTCGTTGCGTGCACAGTCTGTCTCCCTGTCTCCTCATGTTGGCGTAGCTGAGTTGGTAAGACAACGGTCTCACGCTCCGTTCCTCAATGCGGGTCCAGGTTCGATTCCTGAGGGTGCCCATAATTTCTTTCCTTTGGCCTGGGAGTTTTCTGCTGACGGAGACACAAAATTTTCCTTGGCTGGTTAGAGGTGTACTGTTTCGCAGTGAAAGAGATGTAAGTGGCACTTCCATGGACTTTCATGTCAGGTCTAGGCCACGCGAGGCATAATTAGCCTTACTTCTAAACTGTCTGAGGCAGGCAGGCCCCTATGGCGTGATGGTATCATGCTTGCGTCCAATCTTCTGCTCGCATCATGGGTGCCTCTTTCCATGTGCCAACAACATATAAATCGCACTTTCAGAATACACTTGCACGGCACGCACAAGAATCTCGAACTACAAGTTCCGTGAAAAGCATTTATAAATTTATAGAAAGAGTTGAGGCCAAATTGGCTGAAGTACGTAATAAGCATGCTCAGTGGGCAAACTAGCTTTGCGAGCGCACAGTGTCAAAGCCTTTTCATTAAGCTTTACCCTAGTTTCTAGGAGTAGAAAGCTGAACAAGACTGCCACCTGTCTTATCTATGAAGGGTCGACCGGGTAACTTGAGTGTGACTGCTTTATCAGTATGGGAACAGAAAAGCCTGAGGGCAGAGCTAGCCCAATGCCAAGGAGAGAAGGGGCACATGATACGTCTAGTGCCTTAGTAGCTCTAAATTACTGCAAATAATCGTATTTCGAATATTTTAGCGGTGCGTTTCTTGTTTTCGACGAGGCATAGTTTTGTGCATCAGAGTTTATTGAAACAACTTCCCGTTTGAGTTTTCGAATTTTGAAACGCTTCGAAAATATCTAAATGTTTTTAATAGTGCAGTTGATTTGAAGCTGAATTAAATGTCATGTTGTTCACCTTGATTTTCAAAAGTTTAGAATACTTGCAAATCCATAGTATCTGTCCACCACTGCTGGTAGATTTGCCACCCTGACATGTGAGGAATGAGGTTATGCTTTTCCCTACCAGTACAAGGTGAAATAAATCTACGCTGTGCATCTCCATTTCAACATTATTTTAGTTGCAAAAGCTGCAGTGTCAGGCCTGTTGACCACGCGATAAATGTTTCATCAAAGTTCACACGCGAAGTACGACTACAAGGAACGTAGGCTGTGCCTTAGCCACACTCTTGTGTTGTTTTTTGTCAGTTTTTGTTTTCATAAATAATAGCATAAGGCAGACATAAATTAAGCCCTTTTTTTAATCAGTGTTCCCAGCTCTAGAGCATTCTTTTTTGTGCCCGTTGACTGTACGCGACAATACACAACAGTGAAGGAAGTGACACGGGCCATTGAACTTGAATGTGGGCAGTGCGCTTGTTGAATCAAGCCAGTGGATAGCCATTAGTCCAGCACAATCTTTAGGGACAATTTAAAGGCTCTGTTCAACCATTTGCATCTTCTTGCCAAGATAAACAACATTTTTGTTTTTTCTCTCATAGAGGTAGTACGCATATTAGTTTAAAATTATTTGTATTTATGTAAAAATTCCTAACGACGATAATTACGACGTTGGAGGCCCAGAATGTCGTTTTGCCTGCCTATTTTCGGTGCCTAAAAGCCTAAAACGCACTTTCTTAGTGGCTAAAAATCGGGCCTCTAGTTATCATGCGGCTGAGCAGTGTCACCAGGTGGCAGATTTTTTTAACGGCGGGTAAATACTGGGTGGCTTGAATTAATTTATACCCCCCCCCCCCCCCCCCCCATCACATCTACCTCATAGCTGACCTAGCTTCGGGTCATAAAAATATTACTATGGCACATGTGAAATGGCCTTTCGCTTAGATGTTTGCATTGCAACAGTTTGGATCCAGCTCACTTGCAATAACTGTCGCATTGCGTGAATGAGTGGACATTTGGAACGTGTTTTGGCAGGAACTTCAAACTTGTGGCGGCTGTTTTTAAATTGGGCCTAGGTAATGTTTGCTTGTTTAACGACAGTGTTTAGGCGGCGTTCATTGTAAGACAAAGTTGTCCCCTCTTTTCAGGCCTTCTATGACAAATACCTTGGGCTGACCCAGCTGTGCCACAAGTCATCGACTCCATCAAGGAGCTGCAATACATAAAAGAGCAGAAAGACCCGTGAGAGGCTCGTGAAATTGTGCATTGTGGCCAGTAATTTTTCTTTTTCTCAACGGAAGCTTTGGACACACAAACATCTGATCTGAGTGGGTGTTGTTGATGCTGCTAGTCGAGTACCTCCTTTTTCCAACAAGCAACTCGTGTACCTGTTTGTTTATACTTGATTGTATACAACTATTTATTGGTTTTCATCTTGGATTTTATGCATGTGCTGACAAAAAGTAGATGCACACCTCGCAAAAATAAAAAAAAATTATCCCCCGTCTTGAAGTTTTAGTTTGTTTCCGGAAAAAAGGCTGCTTGGTGGTGCTCCCACCTCCAATGACACAAACAGCAGAGCAGGGTAGCAAAAAAAGCAAACCAACAAAATATACAAATGCAGGCACAGTAAAATATTTGTTTAAACAAGCTATATTATACATCAAACTGGGAAGGTCATGCCAAATAGTAAAAACATGTTCTAGAGGGCTCTAACACATATGGCGGGTTGACAAGTGTTCAAAATCATATTTGCCAAGTGCTAAAAGCAAGGCGTACAGTAGTCTGGAGGTGGTAATTTGGGAGAGCAGGTTTTCTATGCCATTGTTGATGGTGTCTGGTTCAGGAGTAAGGTAGCATTCTGACGGAAAGTCAACTTTGTTATCTATTTGAGATTTGTATAGTTCGAAAGGGAGAGAAAGCATTTACGTATTGATAAGAGGTTAGACGAGCTATTCCGCTTGGCTTGCTATGCCGTAGGAGAATTTAAAAGAAGAGGTGATATGTACAAATTTTCACACGTTCAGGGTTTGGCAAAGAAGTTAGTCCCAACACTTTGCCCGAGTCAGTGCTTCACGAGAACTCCAGCAGAGCTTTGGTAGTCCGTACAGCCTGATGTGGGTCCTATGAATGGCCCAAAAGTGTCCTCAGTTCAAGGCCTACATGATGTTAAGAGAGTCTTCTTTGGCACTGTGAATTTTGAACACATGCAGGTGACATGTTCTATATCAACTCTTGCATCACATGTTGAACAAAATGTTGAGTCCTGCTCAGCATACTAATAGGAGAAGGCAGAAGTTGTGTGTGGGATTGACTTTTATAATGTGAAATCTGAAAGGGACCAAAAGGTGATTAATGTGACACATGACCGATAGTCTGAGGCCCGTTTCTGTTGTGGTCCCCCACAGCAAATTACAGTAGTTGAGGTGCGATTGAAACAGCTGCACCGTAAATCTGAAGTTTTGTTTGTTGTGATGTTTTCATTAGCTGCATCAACTGCACTGAATGAAGAATACTTGCTACACGTGCAAGACTTATCTGGGTTAGCTCAATATAACTGCTGAAAGCATGAATTTGTTGAACCATAAACCGAAGTTCAGTTTCGTTATTTCCTATGCTGAGGTGATCGACAATATTCTACTTTGCGCCTTTAGGTTTAATTGCAGAAGACTGATCCCTAAACCACTCATCATAATCTTGATGCTTGACTTTACATGGCCCATCAGCACAACAGCAGCAGCCAAGATCAGCTCAACAGAGGGACGAAATTTCAGATCATGTAGCTGCCAGAAGAATCGAATGGGCGAATGCTTGGGCATCTTCACCTTGCCACACAGGAGACTGTCGAAGATGGCTCTTACACACTCGGAGGGATTGGCCAAGAAATGGCTGCTTTACCCAAGAGAAACTAAATCAAAGTTGGGAAAAATAAAAATAAATATTGAGATATTGGAACGCATTAGAATTAGGTTGCCTAAAGGAATAAAAGTGAGGGGAGTATAAATAGATCTACGAAAATTGTAAGAAAAGTAGGAAGCAATTATAACGGAGAAACAG